>NW_027446735.1:0-46321 GCF_038048845.1 Mixophyes fleayi | reverse complement strand
TATGACTATGTTTTGCGATTTCTCCTGCTCAGAAAGACTTAGAAAGTTGATAATTGTGGGAAATGTTAGAAATGTCATGAGAAACAAGAATTATGTAAAAGAATTGATGTAAGTCATTGTTTCCAAGAGAAAGGGAGACCGGAGTGTAAAAAAGCGTTGTTTTTGGACGGCAATGAAGAAATGACTATGTTTTGCGATTTCTCTTGCTCAGAAAGACTTAGAAAGTTGATAATTGTGGGCAATGTTAGAAATGTCATGAGAAACAAGAATTATGTAAAAGAATTGATGTAAGTCATTGTTTCCAAGAGAAAGGGAGACAGGAGTGTAAAAAAGCGTTGTTTTTGGACGGCAATGAAGAAATGACTATGTTTTGCGATTTCTCCTGCTCAGAAAGACTTAGAAACTTGATAATTGTGGGCAATGTTAGAAATGTCATGAGAAACAAGAATTATGTAAAAGAATTGATGTAAGTCATTGTTTCCAAGAGAAAGGGAGACCAGAGTGTAAAAAAGCGTTGTTTTTGGACGGCAATGAAGAAATGACTGTTTTGCGATTTCTCTTGCTCAGAAAGACTTAGAAAGTTGATAATTGTGGGCAATGTTAGAAATGTCATGAGAAACAAGAATTATGTAAAAGAATTGATGTAAGTCATTGTTTCCAATAGAAAGGGAGACCGGAGTGTAAAAAAGCGTTGCTTTTGGACGGCAATGAAGAAATGACTATGTTTTGCGATTTCTCCTGCTCAGAAAGACTTAGAAAGTTGATAATTGTGGGCAATGTTAGAAATGTCATGAGAAACAAGAATTATGTAAAAGAATTGATGTAAGTCATTGTTTCCAAGAGAAAGGGAGACAGGAGTGTAAAAAAGCGTTGTTTTTGGACGGCAATGAAGAAATGACTATGTTTTGCGATTTCTCCTGCTCAGAAAGACTTAGAAAGTTGATAATTGTGGGCAATGTTAGAAATGTCATGAGAAACAAGAATTATGTAAAAGAATTGATGTAAGTCATTGTTTCCAAGAGAAAGGGAGACCGGAGTGTAAAAAAGCGTTGTTTTTGGATGGCAATGAAGAAATGACTGTTTTGCGATTTCTCTTGCTCAGAAAGACTTAGAAAGTTGATAATTGTGGGCAATGTTAGAAATGTCATGAGAAACAAGAATTATGTAAAAGAATTGATGTAAGTCATTGTTTCCAAGAGAAAGGGAGACAGGAGTGTAAAAAAGCGTTGTTTTTGGACGGCAATGAAGAAATGACTATGTTTTGCGATTTCTCCTGCTCAGAAAGACTTAGAAAGTTGATAATTGTGGGAAATGTTAGAAATGTCATGAGAAACAAGAATTATGTAAAAGAATTGATGTAAGTCATTGTTTCCAAGAGAAAGGGAGACCGGAGTGTAAAAAAGCGTTGTTTTTGGACGGCAATGAAGAAATGACTGTTTTGCGATTTCTCTTGCTCAGAAAGACTTAGAAAGTTGATAATTGTGGGCAATGTTAGAAATGTCATGAGAAACAAGAATTATGTAAAAGAATTGATGTAAGTCATTGTTTCCAAGAGAAAGGGAGATCGGAGTGTAAAAAAGCGTTGTTTTTGGACGGCAATGAAGAAATGACTGTTTTGCGATTTCTCTTGCTCAGAAAGACTTAGAAAGTTGATAATTGTGGGCAATGTTAGAAATGTCATGAGAAACAAGAATTATGTAAAAGAATTGATGTAAGTCATTGTTTCCAAGAGAAAGGGAGACAGGAGTGTAAAAAAGCGTTGTTTTTGGACGGCAATGAAGAAATGACTATGTTTTGCGATTTCTCCTGCTCAGAAAGACTTAGAAAGTTGATAATTGTGGGAAATGTTAGAAATGTCATGAGAAACAAGAATTATGTAAAAGAATTGATGTAAGTCATTGTTTCAAGAGAAAGGGAGACAGGAGTGTAAAAAAGCGTTGTTTTTGGACGGCAATGAAGAAATGACTATGTTTTGCGATTTCTCCTGCTCAGAAAGACTTAGAAAGTTGATAATTGTGGGCAATGTTAGAAATGTCATGAGAAACAAGAATTATGTAAAAGAATTGATGTAAGTCATTGTTTCCAAGAGAAAGGGAGACAGGAGTGTAAAAAAGCGTTGTTTTTGGACGGCAATGAAGAAATGACTATGGTTTGCGATTTCTCCTGCTCAGAAAGACTTAGAAAGTTGATAATTGTGGGAAATGTTAGAAATGTCATGAGAAACAAGAATTATGTAAAAGAATTGATGTAAGTCATTGTTTCCAAGAGAAAGGGAGACCGGAGTGTAAAAAAGCGTTGTTTTTGGACGGCAATGAAGAAATGACTGTTTTGCGATTTCTCTTGCTCAGAAAGACTTAGAAAGTTGATAATTGTGGGCAATGTTAGAAATGTCATGAGAAACAAGAATTATGTAAAAGAATTGATGTAAGTCATTGTTTCCAAGAGAAAGGGAGATCGGAGTGTAAAAAAGCGTTGTTTTTGGACGGCAATGAAGAAATGACTGTTTTGCGATTTCTCTTGCTCAGAAAGACTTAGAAAGTTGATAATTGTGGGCAATGTTAGAAATGTCATGAGAAACAAGAATTATGTAAAAGAATTGATGTAAGTCATTGTTTCCAAGAGAAAGGGAGACAGGAGTGTAAAAAAGCGTTGTTTTTGGACGGCAATGAAGAAATGACTATGTTTTGCGATTTCTCCTGCTCAGAAAGACTTAGAAAGTTGATAATTGTGGGAAATGTTAGAAATGTCATGAGAAACAAGAATTATGTAAAAGAATTGATGTAAGTCATTGTTTCCAAGAGAAAGGGAGACAGGAGTGTAAAAAAGCGTTGTTTTTGGACGGCAATGAAGAAATGACTATGTTTTGCGATTTCTCCTGCTCAGAAAGACTTAGAAAGTTGATAATTGTGGGCAATGTTAGAAATGTCATGAGAAACAAGAATTATGTAAAAGAATTGATGTAAGTCATTGTTTCCAAGAGAAAGGGAGACCGGAGTGTAAAAAAGCGTTGTTTTTGGACGGCAATGAAGAAATGACTGTTTTGCGATTTCTCTTGCTCAGAAAGACTTAGAAAGTTGATAATTGTGGGCAATGTTAGAAATGTCATGAGAAACAAGAATTATGTAAAAAAATTGATGTAAGTCATTGTTTCCAAGAGAAAGGGAGACCGGAGTGTAAAAAAGCGTTGTTTTTGGACGGCAATGAAGAAATGACTATGTTTTGCGATTTCTCCTGCTCAGAAAGACTTAGAAAGTTGATAATTGTGGGCAATGTTAGAAATGTCATGAGAAACAAGAATTATGTAAAAGAATTGATGTAAGTCATTGTTTCCAAGAGAAAGGGAGACAGGAGTGTAAAAAAGCGTTGTTTTTGGACGGCAATGAAGAAATGACTATGGTTTGCGATTTCTCCTGCTCAGAAAGACTTAGAAAGTTGATAATTGTGGGAAATGTTAGAAATGTCATGAGAAACAAGAATTATGTAAAAGAATTGATGTAAGTCATTGTTTCCAAGAGAAAGGGAGACCGGAGTGTAAAAAAGCGTTGTTTTTGGACGGCAATGAAGAAATGACTGTTTTGCGATTTCTCTTGCTCAGAAAGACTTAGAAAGTTGATAATTGTGGGCAATGTTAGAAATGTCATGAGAAACAAGAATTATGTAAAAGAATTGATGTAAGTCATTGTTTCCAAGAGAAAGGGAGATCGGAGTGTAAAAAAGCGTTGTTTTTGGACGGCAATGAAGAAATGACTGTTTTGCGATTTCTCTTGCTCAGAAAGACTTAGAAAGTTGATAATTGTGGGCAATGTTAGAAATGTCATGAGAAACAAGAATTATGTAAAAGAATTGATGTAAGTCATTGTTTCCAAGAGAAAGGGAGACAGGAGTGTAAAAAAGCGTTGTTTTTGGACGGCAATGAAGAAATGACTATGTTTTGCGATTTCTCCTGCTCAGAAAGACTTAGAAAGTTGATAATTGTGGGAAATGTTAGAAATGTCATGAGAAACAAGAATTATGTAAAAGAATTGATGTAAGTCATTGTTTCCAAGAGAAAGGGAGACAGGAGTGTAAAAAAGCGTTGTTTTTGGACGGCAATGAAGAAATGACTATGTTTTGCGATTTCTCCTGCTCAGAAAGACTTAGAAAGTTGATAATTGTGGGCAATGTTAGAAATGTCATGAGAAACAAGAATTATGTAAAAGAATTGATGTAAGTCATTGTTTCCAAGAGAAAGGGAGACAGGAGTGTAAAAAAGCGTTGTTTTTGGACGGCAATGAAGAAATGACTATGTTTTGCGATTTCTCCTGCTCAGAAAGATTTAGAAAGTTGATAATTGTGGGCAATGTTAGAAATGTCATGAGAAACAAGAATTATGTAAAAGAATTGATGTAAGTCATTGTTTCCAAGAGAAAGGGAGACCGGAGTGTAAAAAAGCGTTGTTTTTGGACGGCAATGAAGAAATTACTGTTTTGCGATTTCTCTTGCTCAGAAAGACTTAGAAAGTTGATAATTGTGGGCAATGTTAGAAATGTCATGAGAAACAAGAATTATGTAAAAGAATTGATGTAAGTCATTGTTTCCAAGAGAAAGGGAGACAGGAGTGTAAAAAAGCGTTGTTTTTGGACGGCAATGAAGAAATGACTATGTTTTGCGATTTCTCCTGCTCAGAAAGACTTAGAAAGTTGATAATTGTGGGCAATGTTAGAAATGTCATGAGAAACAAGAATTATGTAAAAGAATTGATGTAAGTCATTGTTTCCAAGAGAAAGGGAGACAGGAGTGTAAAAAAGCGTTGTTTTTGGACGGCAATGAAGAAATGACTATGTTTTGCGATTTCTCCTGCTCAGAAAGACTTAGAAAGTTGATAATTGTGGGCAATGTTAGAAATGTCATGAGAAACAAGAATTATGTAAAAGAATTGATGTAAGTCATTGTTTCCAAGAGAAAGGGAGACCGGAGTGTAAAAAAGCGTTGTTTTTGGACGGCAATGAAGAAATGACTATGTTTTGCGATTTCTCCTGCTCAGAAAGACTTAGAAAGTTGATAATTGTGGGCAATGTTAGAAATGTCATGAGAAACAAGAATTATGTAAAAGAATTGATGTAAGTCATTGTTTCCAAGAGAAAGGGAGACCGGAGTGTAAAAAAGCGTTGTTTTTGGACGGCAATGAAGAAATGACTATGTTTTGCGATTTCTCCTGCTCAGAAAGACTTAGAAAGTTGATAATTGTGGGCAATGTTAGAAATGTCATGAGAAACAAGAATTATGTAAAAGAATTGATGTAAGTCATTGTTTCCAAGAGAAAGGGAGACAGGAGTGTAAAAAAGCGTTGTTTTTGGACGGCAATGAAGAAATGACTATGTTTTGCGATTTCTCCTGCTCAGAAAGACTTAGAAAGTTGATAATTGTGGGCAATGTTAGAAATGTCATGAGAAACAAGAATTATGTAAAAGAATTGATGTAAGTCATTGTTTCCAAGAGAAAGGGAGACCGGAGTGTAAAAAAGCGTTGTTTTTGGACGGCAATGAAGAAATGACTGTTTTGCGATTTCTCCTGCTCAGAAAGACTTAGAAAGTTGATAATTGTGGGAAATGTTAGAAATGTCATGAGAAACAAGAATTATGTAAAAGAACTGATGTAAGTCATTGTTTCCAAGAGAAAGGGAGACCGGAGTGTAAAAAAGCGTTGTTTTTGGACGGCAATGAAGAAATGACTATGTTTTGCGATTTCTCTTGCTCAGAAAGACTTAGAAAGTTGATAATTGTGGGCAATGTTAGAAATGTCATGAGAAACAAGAATTATGTAAAAGAATTGATGTAAGTCATTGTTTCCAAGAGAAAGGGAGACAGGAGTGTAAAAAAGCGTTTGTTTTTGGACGGCAATGAAGAAATGACTATGTTTTGCGATTTCTCCTGCTCAGAAAGACTTAGAAACTTGATAATTGTGGGCAATGTTAGAAATGTCATGAGAAACAAGAATTATGTAAAAGAATTGATGTAAGTCATTGTTTCCAAGAGAAAGGGAGACCAGAGTGTAAAAAAGCGTTGTTTTTGGACGGCAATGAAGAAATGACTGTTTTGCGATTTCTCTTGCTCAGAAAGACTTAGAAAGTTGATAATTGTGGGCAATGTTAGAAATGTCATGAGAAACAAGAATTATGTAAAAGAATTGATGTAAGTCATTGTTTCCAATAGAAAGGGAGACCGGAGTGTAAATAAGCGTTGCTTTTGGATGGCAATGAAGAAATGACTATGTTTTGCGATTTCTCCTGCTCAGAAAGACTTAGAAAGTTGATAATTGTGGGCAATGTTAGAAATGTCATGAGAAACAAGAATTATGTAAAAGAATTGATGTAAGTCATTGTTTCCAAGAGAAAGGGAGACAGGAGTGTAAAAAAGCGTTGTTTTTGGACGGCAATGAAGAAATGACTATGTTTTGCGATTTCTCCTGCTCAGAAAGACTTAGAAAGTTGATAATTGTGGGCAATGTTAGAAATGTCATGAGAAACAAGAATTATGTAAAAGAATTGATGTAAGTCATTGTTTCCAAGAGAAAAGGGAGACCGGAGTGTAAAAAAGCGTTGTTTTTGGATGGCAATGAAGAAATGACTGTTTTGCGATTTCTCTTGCTCAGAAAGACTTAGAAAGTTGATAATTGTGGGCAATGTTAGAAATGTCATGAGAAACAAGAATTATGTAAAAGAATTGATGTAAGTCATTGTTTCCAAGAGAAAGGGAGACCGGAGTGTAAAAAAGCGTTGCTTTTGGACGGCAATGAAGAAATGACTATGTTTTGTGATTTCTCCTGCTCAGAAAGACTTAGAAAGTTGATAATTGTGGGCAATGTTAGAAATGTCATGAGAAACAAGAATTATGTAAAAGAATTGATGTAAGTCATTGTTTCCAAGAGAAAGGGAGACAGGAGTGTAAAAAAGCGTTGTTTTTGGACGGCAATGAAGAAATGACTATGTTTTGCGATTTCTCTTGCTCAGAAAGACTTAGAAAGTTGATAATTGTGGGCAATGTTAGAAATGTCATGAGAAACAAGAATTATGTAAAAGAATTGATGTAAGTCATTGTTTCCAAGAGAAAGGGAGACAGGAGTGTAAAAAAGCGTTGTTTTTGGACGGCAATGAAGAAATGACTATGTTTTGCGATTTCTCCTGCTCAGAAAGACTTAGAAACTTGATAATTGTGGGCAATGTTAGAAATGTCATGAGAAACAAGAATTATGTAAAAGAATTGATGTAAGTCATTGTTTCCAAGAGAAGGGAGACCAGAGTGTAAAAAAGCGTTGTTTTTGGACGGCAATGAAGAAATGACTGTTTTGCGATTTCTCTTGCTCAGAAAGACTTAGAAAGTTGATAATTGTGGGCAATGTTAGAAATGTCATGAGAAACAAGAATTATGTAAAAGAATTGATGTAAGTCATTGGTTTCCAATAGAAAGGGAGACCGGAGTGTAAATAAGCGTCGCTTTTGGACGGCAATGAAGAAATGACTATGTTTTGCGATTTCTCCTGCTCAGAAAGACTTAGAAAGTTGATAATTGTGGGCAATGTTAGAAATGTCATGAGAAACAAGAATTATGTAAAAGAATTGATGTAAGTCATTGTTTCCAAGAGAAAGGGAGACCGGAGTGTAAAAAAGCGTTGTTTTTGGATGGCAATGAAGAAATGACTGTTTTGCGATTTCTCTTGCTCAGAAAGACTTAGAAAGTTGATAATTGTGGGCAATGTTAGAAATGTCATGAGAAACAAGAATTATGTAAAAGAATTGATGTAAGTCATTGTTTCCAAGAGAAAGGGAGACCGGAGTGTAAAAAAGCGTTGCTTTTGGACGGCAATGAAGAAATGACTATGTTTTGTGATTTCTCCTGCTCAGAAAGACTTAGAAAGTTGATAATTGTGGGCAATGTTAGAAATGTCATGAGAAACAAGAATTATGTAAAAGAATTGATGTAAGTCATTGTTTCAAGAGAAAGGGAGACAGGAGTGTAAAAAAGCGTTGTTTTTGGACGGCAATGAAGAAATGACTATGTTTTGCGATTTCTCCTGCTCAGAAAGACTTAGAAAGTTGATAATTGTGGGCAATGTTAGAAATGTCATGAGAAACAAGAATTATGTAAAAGAATTGATGTAAGTCATTGTTTCCAAGAGAAAGGGAGACAGGAGTGTAAAAAAGCGTTTTTTTTGGACGGCAATGAAGAAATGACTATGTTTTGCGATTTCTCCTGCTCAGAAAGACTTAGAAAGTTGATAATTGTGGGCAATGTTAGAAATGTCATGAGAAACAAGAATTATGTAAAAGAATTGATGTAAGTCATTGTTTCCAAGAGAAAGGGAGACCGGAGTGTAAAAAAGCGTTGTTTTTGGACGGCAATGAAGAAATGACTGTTTTTTGATTTCTCCTGCTCAGAAAGACTTAGAAAGTTGATAATTGTGGGCAATGTTAGAAATGTCATGAGAAACAAGAATTATGTAAAAGAATTGATGTAAGTCATTGTTTCCAAGAGAAAGGGAGACCGGAGTGTAAAAAAGCGTTGTTTTTGGACGGCAATGAAGAAATGACTGTTTTGCGATTTCTCCTGCTCAGAAAGACTTAGAAAGTTGATAATTGTGGGCAATGTTAGAAATGTCATGAGAAACAAGAATTATGTAAAAGAATTGATGTAAGTCATTGTTTCCAAGAGAAAGGGAGACAGGAGTTTAAAAAAAGCGTTGTTTTTGGACGGCAATGAAGAAATGACTATGTTTTGCGATTTCTCCTGCTCAGAAAGACTTAGAAAGTTGATAATTGTGGGCAATGTTAGAAATGTCATGAGAAACAAGAATTATGTAAAAGAATTGATGTAAGTCATTGTTTCCAAGAGAAAGGGAGACCGGAGTGTAAAAAAGCGTTGTTTTTGGACGGCAATGAAGAAATGACTATGTTTTGCGATTTCTCCTGCTCAGAAAGACTTAGAAAGTTGATAATTGTGGGCAATGTTAGAAATGTCATGAGAAACAAGAATTATGTAAAAGAATTGATGTAAGTCATTGTTTCCAAGAGAAAGGGAGACCGGAGTGTAAAAAAGCGTTGTTTTTGGACGGCAATGAAGAAATGACTGTTTTGCGATTTCTCTTGCTCAGAAAGACTTAGAAAGTTGATAATTGTGGGCAATGTTAGAAATGTCATGAGAAACAAGAATTATGTAAAAGAATTGATGTAAGTCATTGTTTCCAAGAGAAAGGGAGACCGGAGTGTAAAAAAGCGTTGTTTTTGGACGGCAATGAAGAAATGACTATGTTTTGCGATTTCTCCTGCTCAGAAAGACTTAGAAAGTTGATAATTGTGGGCAATGTTAGAAATGTCATGAGAAACAAGAATTATGTAAAAGAATTGATGCAAGTCATTGTTTCCAAGAGAAAGGGAGACAGGAGTGTAAAAAAGCGTTGTTTTTGGACGGCAATGAAGAAATGACTATGTTTTGCGATTTCTCCTGCTCAGAAAGACTTAGAAAGTTGATAATTGTGGGCAATGTTAGAAATGTCATGAGAAACAAGAATTATGTAAAAGAATTGATGTAAGTCATTGTTTCCAAGAGAAAGGGAGACCGGAGTGTAAAAAAGCGTTGTTTTTGGACGGCAATGAAGAAATGACTGTTTTGCGATTTCTCTTGCTCAGAAAGACTTAGAAAGTTGATAATTGTGGGCAATGTTAGAAATTGTCATGAGAAACAAGAATTATGTAAAAGAATTGATGTAAGTCATTGTTTCCAAGAGAAAGGGAGACCCGGAGTGTAAAAAAGCGTTGTTTTTGGACGGCAATGAAGAAATGACTATGTTTTGCGATTTCTCCTGCTCAGAAAGACTTAGAAAGTTGATAATTGTGGGAAATGTTAGAAATGTCATGAGAAACAAGAATTATGTAAAAGAATTGATGTAAGTCATTGTTTCCAAGAGAAAGGGAGACCGGAGTGTAAAAAAGCGTTGTTTTTGGACGGCAATGAAGAAATGACTGTTTTGCGATTTCTCTTGCTCAGAAAGACTTAGAAAGTTGATAATTGTGGGCAATGTTAGAAATGTCATGAGAAACAAGAATTATGTAAAAGAATTGATGTAAGTCATTGTTTCCAAGAGAAAGGGAGACCGGAGTGTAAAAAAGCGTTGTTTTTGGACGGCAATGAAGAAATGACTATGTTTTGCGATTTCTCCTGCTCAGAAAGACTTAGAAAGTTGATAATTGTGGGCAATGTTAGAAATGTCATGAGAAACAAGAATTATGTAAAAGAATTGATGTAAGTCATTGTTTCCAAGAGAAAGGGAGACAGGAGTGTAAAAAAGCGTTTTTTTTGGACGGCAATGAAGAAATGACTGTGTTTTGCGATTTCTCCTGCTCAGAAAGACTTAGAAAGTTGATAATTGTGGGCAATGTTAGAAATGTCATGAGAAACAAGAATTATGTAAAAGAATTGATGTAAGTCATTGTTTCCAAGAGAAAGGGAGACCGGAGTGTAAAAAAGCGTTGTTTTTGGACGGCAATGAAGAAATGACTGTTTTTTGATTTCTCTTGCTCAGAAAGACTTAGAAAGTTGATAATTGTGGGCAATGTTAGAAATGTCATGAGAAACAAGAATTATGTAAAAGAATTGATGTAAGTCATTGTTTCCAAGAGAAAGGGAGACCGGAGTGTAAAAAAGCGTTGTTTTTGGACGGCAATGAAGAAATGACTATGTTTTGCGATTTCTCCTGCTCAGAAAGACTTAGAAAGTTGATAATTGTGGGCAATGTTAGAAATGTCATGAGAAACAAGAATTATGTAAAAGAATTGATGTAAGTCATTGTTTCCAAGAGAAAGGGAGACAGGAGTGTAAAAAAGCGTTGTTTTTGGACGGCAAATGAAGAAATGACTATGTTTTGCGATTTCTCCTGCTCAGAAAGACTTAGAAAGTTGATAATTGTGGGCAATGTTAGAAATGTCATGAGAAACAAGAATTATGTAAAAGAATTGATGTAAGTCATTGTTTCCAAGAGAAAGGGAGACAGGAGTGTAAAAAAGCGTTGTTTTTGGACGGCAATGAAGAAATGACTATGTTTTGCGATTTCTCTTGCTCAGAAAGACTTAGAAAGTTGATAATTGTGGGCAATGTTAGAAATGTCATGAGAAACAAGAATTATGTAAAAGAATTGATGTAAGTCATTGTTTCCAAGAGAAAGGGAGACCGGAGTGTAAAAAAGCGTTGTTTTTGGACGGCAATGAAGAAATGACTATGTTTTGCGATTTCTCCTGCTCAGAAAGACTTAGAAAGTTGATAATTGTGGGCAATGTTAGAAATGTCATGAAAAAACAAGAATTATGTAAAAGAATTGATGTAAGTCATTGTTTAAAAGAGAAAGGGAGACAGGAGTGTAGAAAAGCGTTGTTTTTGGACGGCAATGAAGAAATGACTATGTTTTGCGATTTCTCCTGCTCAGAAAGACTTAGAAAGTTGATAATTGTGGGCAATGTTAGAAATGTCATGAGAAACAAGAATTATGTAAAAGAATTGATGTAAGTCATTGTTTCCAAGAGAAATGGAGACAGGAGTGTAAAAAAGCGTTGTTTTTGGACGGCAATGAAGAAATGACTATGTTTTGCGATTTCTCTTGCTCAGAAAGACTTAGAAAGTTGATAATTGTGGGCAATGTTAGAAATGTCATGAGAAACAAGAATTATGTAAAAGAATTGATGTAAGTCATTGTTTCCAAGAGAAAGGGAGACCGGAGTGTAAAAAAGCGTTGTTTTTGGACGGCAATGAAGAAATGACTATGTTTTGCGATTTCTCCTGCTCAGAAAGACTTAGAAAGTTGATAATTGTGGGCAATGTTAGAAATGTCATGAGAAACAAGAATTATGTAAAAGAATTGATGTAAGTCATTGTTTCCAAGAGAAAGGGAGACAGGAGTGTAAAAAAGCGTTGTTTTTGGACGGCAATGAAGAAATGACTGTTTTGCGATTTCTCTTGCTCAGAAAGACTTAGAAAGTTGATAATTGTGGGCAATGTTAGAAATGTCATGAGAAACAAGAATTATGTAAAAGAATTGATGTAAGTCATTGTTTCCAAGAGAAAGGGAGACAGGAGTGTAAAAAAGCGTTGTTTTTGGACGGCAATGAAGAAATGACTATGTTTTGCGATTTCTCCTGCTCAGAAAGACTTAGAAAGTTGATAATTGTGGGCAATGTTAGAAATGTCATGAGAAACAAGAATTATGTAAAAGAATTGATGTAAGTCATTGTTTCCAAGAGAAAGGGAGACAGGAGTGTAAAAAAGCGTTGTTTTTGGACGGCAATGAAGAAATGACTATGTTTTGCGATTTCTCCTGCTCAGAAAGACTTAGAAAGTTGATAATTGTGGGAAATGTTAGAAATGTCATGAGAAACAAGAATTATGTAAAAGAATTGATGTAAGTCATTGTTTCCAAGAGAAAGGGAGACCGGAGTGTAAAAAAGCGTTGTTTTTGGACGGCAATGAAGAAATGACTATGTTTTGCGATTTCTCCTGCTCAGAAAGACTTAGAAAGTTGATAATTGTGGGCAATGTTAGAAATGTCATGAGAAACAAGAATTATGTAAAAGAATTGATGTAAGTCATTGTTTCCAAGAGAAAGGGAGACCGGAGTGTAAAAAAGCGTTGCTTTTGGACGGCAATGAAGAAATGACTATGTTTTGCGATTTCTCCTGCTCAGAAAGACTTAGAAAGTTGATAATTGTGGGCAATGTTAGAAATGTCATGAGAAACAAGAATTATGTAAAAGAATTGATGTAAGTCATTGTTTCCAAGAGAAAGGGAAACAGGAGTGTAAAAAAGCGTTGTTTTTGGACGGCAATGAAGAAATGACTATGTTTTGCGATTTCTCCTGCTCAGAAAGACTTAGAAAGTTGATAATTGTGGGCAATGTTAGAAATGTCATGAGAAACAAGAATTATGTAAAAGAATTGATGTAAGTCATTGTTTCCAAGAGAAAGGGAGACCGGAGTGTAAAAAAGCGTTGTTTTTGGACGGCAATGAAGAAATGACTGTTTTGCGATTTCTCTTGCTCAGAAAGACTTAGAAAGTTGATAATTGTGGGCAATGTTAGAAATGTCATGAGAAACAAGAATTATGTAAAAAAATTGATGTAAGTCATTGTTTCCAAGAGAAAGGGAGACAGGAGTGTAAAAAAGCGTTGTTTTTGGACGGCAATGAAGAAATGACTATGTTTTGCGATTTCTCCTGCTCAGAAAGACTTAGAAAGTTGATAATTGTGGGCAATGTTAGAAATGTCATGAGAAACAAGAATTATGTAAAAGAATTGATGTAAGTCATTGTTTCCAAGAGAAAGGGAGACAGGAGTGTAAAAAAGCGTTGTTTTTGGACGGCAATGAAGAAATGACTATGTTTTGCGATTTCTCCTGCTCAGAAAGACTTAGAAAGTTGATAATTGTGGGAAATGTTAGAAATGTCATGAGAAACAAGAATTATGTAAAAGAATTGATGTAAGTCATTGTTTCCAAGAGAAAGGGAGACCGGAGTGTAAAAAAGCGTTGTTTTTGGACGGCAATGAAGAAATGACTGTTTTGCGATTTCTCTTACTCAGAAAGACTTAGAAAGTTGATAATTGTGGGCAATGTTAGAAATGTCATGAGAAACAAGAATTATGTAAAAGAATTGATGTAAGTCATTGTTTCCAAGAGAAAGGGAGACCGGAGTGTAAAAAAGCGTTGTTTTTGGACGGCAATGAAGAAATGACTGTTTTGCGATTTCTCTTGCTCAGAAAGACTTAGAAAGTTGATAATTGTGGGCAATGTTAGAAATGTCATGAGAAACAAGAATTATGTAAAAGAATTGATGTAAGTCATTGTTTCCAAGAGAAAGGGAGACAGGAGTGTAAAAAAGCGTTGTTTTTGGACGGCAATGAAGAAATGACTATGTTTTGCGATTTCTCCTGCTCAGAAAGACTTAGAAAGTTGATAATTGTGGGCAATGTTAGAAATGTCATGAGAAACAAGAATTATGTAAAAGAATTGATGTAAGTCATTGTTTCCAAGAGAAAGGGAGACAGGAGTGTAAAAAAGCGTTGTTTTTGGACGGCAATGAAGAAATGACTATGTTTTGCGATTTCTCCTGCTCAGAAAGACTTAGAAAGTTGATAATTGTGGGCAATGTTAGAAATGTCATGAGAAACAAGAATTATGTAAAAGAATTGATGTAAGTCATTGTTTCCAAGAGAAAGGGAGACCGGAGTGTAAAAAAGCGTTGTTTTTGGACGGCAATGAAGAAATGACTATGTTTTGCGATTTCTCCTGCTCAGAAAGACTTAGAAAGTTGATAATTGTGGGCAATGTTAGAAATGTCATGAAAAAACAAGAATTATGTAAAAGAATTGATGTAAGTCATTGTTTCCAAGAGAAAGGGAGACAGGAGTGTAAAAAAGCGTTGTTTTTGGACGGCAATGAAGAAATGACTATGTTTTGCGATTTCTCCTGCTCAGAAAAACTTAGAAAGTTGATAATTGTGGGCAATGTTAGAAATGTCATGAGAAACAAGAATTATGTAAAAGAATTGATGTAAGTCATTGTTTCCAAGAGAAAGGGAGACAGGAGTGTAAAAAAGCGTTGTTTTTGGACGGCAATGAAGAAATGACTATGTTTTGCGATTTCTCTTGCTCAGAAAGACTTAGAAAGTTGATAATTGTGGGCAATGTTAGAAATGTCATGAGAAACAAGAATTATGTAAAAGAATTGATGTAAGTCATTGTTTCCAAGAGAAAGGGAGACCGGAGTGTAAAAAAGCGTTGTTTTTGGACGGCAATGAAGAAATGACTATGTTTTGCGATTTCTCCTGCTCAGAAAGACTTAGAAAGTTGATAATTGTGGGCAATGTTAGAAATGTCATGAGAAACAAGAATTATGTAAAAGAATTGATGTAAGTCATTGTTTCCAAGAGAAAGGGAGACAGGAGTGTAAAAAAGCGTTGTTTTTGGACGGCAATGAAGAAATGACTGTTTTGCGATTTCTCTTGCTCAGAAAGACTTAGAAAGTTGATAATTGTGGGCAATGTTAGAAATGTCATGAGAAACAAGAATTATGTAAAAGAATTGATGTAAGTCATTGTTTCCAAGATAAAGGGAGACAGGAGTGTAAAAAAGCGTTGTTTTTGGACGGCAATGAAGAAATGACTATGTTTTGCGATTTCTCCTGCTCAGAAAGACTTAGAAAGTTGATAATTGTGGGCAATGTTAGAAATGTCATGAGAAACAAGAATTATGTAAAAGAATTGATGTAAGTCATTGTTTCCAAGAGAAAGGGAGACAGGAGTGTAAAAAAGCGTTGTTTTTGGACGGCAATGAAGAAATGACTATGTTTTGCGATTTCTCCTGCTCAGAAAGACTTAGAAAGTTGATAATTGTGGGAAATGTTAGAAATGTCATAAGAAACAAGAATTATGTAAAAGAATTGATGTAAGTCATTGTTTCCAAGAGAAAGGGAGACCGGAGTGTAAAAAAGCGTTGTTTTTGGACGGCAATGAAGAAATGACTATGTTTTGCGATTTCTCCTGCTCAGAAAGACTTAGAAAGTTGATAATTGTGGGCAATGTTAGAAATGTCATGAGAAACAAGAATTATGTAAAAGAATTGATGTAAGTCATTGTTTCCAAGAGAAAGGGAGACCGGAGTGTAAAAAAGCGTTGCTTTTGGACGGCAATGAAGAAATGACTATGTTTTGCGATTTCTCCTGCTCAGAAAGACTTAGAAAGTTGATAATTGTGGGCAATGTTAGAAATGTCATGAGAAACAAGAATTATGTTAAAAGATTTGATGTAAGTCATTGTTTCCAAGAGAAAGGGAGACAGGAGTGTAAAAAAGCGTTGTTTTTGGACGGCAATGAAGAAATGACTATGTTTTGCGATTTCTCCTGCTCAGAAAGACTTAGAAAGTTGATAATTGTGGGCAATGTTAGAAATGTCATGAGAAACAAGAATTATGTAAAAGAATTGATGTAAGTCATTGTTTCCAAGAGAAAGGGAGACCGGAGTGTAAAAAAGCGTTGTTTTTGGACGGCAATGAAGAAATGACTGTTTTGCGATTTCTCTTGCTCAGAAAGACTTAGAAAGTTGATAATTGTGGGCAATGTTAGAAATGTCATGAGAAACAAGAATTATGTAAAAGAATTGATGTAAGTCATTGTTTCCAAGAGAAAGGGAGACAGGAGTGTAAAAAAGCGTTGTTTTTGGACGGCAATGAAGAAATGACTATGTTTTGCGATTTCTCCTGCTCAGAAAGACTTAGAAAGTTGATAATTGTGGGCAATGTTAGAAATGTCATGAGAAACAAGAATTATGTAAAAGAATTGATGTAAGTCATTGTTTCCAAGAGAAAGGGAGACAGGAGTGTAAAAAAGCGTTGTTTTTGGACGGCAATGAAGAAATGACTATGTTTTGCGATTTCTCCTGCTCAGAAAGACTTAGAAAGTTGATAATTGTGGGCAATGTTAGAAATGTCATGAGAAACAAGAATTATGTAAAAGAATTGATGTAAGTCATTGTTTCTAAGAGAAAGGGAGACCGGAGTGTAAAAAAGCGTTGTTTTTGGACGGCAATGAAGAAATGACTGTTTTGCGATTTCTCTTGCTCAGAAAGACTTAGAAAGTTGATAATTGTGGGCAATGTTAGAAATGTCATGAGAAACAAGAATTATGTAAAAGAACTGATGTAAGTCATTGTTTCCAAGAGAAAGGGAGACCGGAGTGTAAAAAAGCGTTGTTTTTGGACGGCAATGAAGAAATGACTATGTTTTGCGATTTCTCCTGCTCAGAAAGACTTAGAAAGTTGATAATTGTGGGCAATGTTAGAAATGTCATGAGAAACAAGAATTATGTAAAAGAATTGATGTAAGTCATTGTTTCCAAGAGAAAGGGAGACAGGAGTGTAAAAAAGCGTTGTTTTTGGACGGCAATGAAGAAATGACTATGTTTTGCGATTTCTCCTGCTCAGAAAGACTTAGAAAGTTGATAATTGTGGGAAATGTTAGAAATGTCATGAGAAACAAGAATTATGTAAAAGAATTGATGTAAGTCATTGTTTCCAAGAGAAAGGGAGACCGGAGTGTAAAAAAGCGTTGTTTTTGGACGGCAATGAAGAAATGACTATGTTTTGCGATTTCTCCTGCTCAGAAAGACTTAGAAACTTGATAATTGTGGGCAATGTTAGAAATGTCATGAGAAACAAGAATTATGTAAAAGAATTGATGTAAGTCATTGTTTCCAAGAGAAAGGGAGACAGGAGTGTAAAAAAGCGTTGTTTTTGGACGGCAATGAAGAAATGACTATGTTTTGCGATTTCTCCTGCTCAGAAAGACTTAGAAAGTTGATAATTGTGGGCAATGTTAGAAATGTCATGAGAAACAAGAATTATGTAAAAGAATTGATGTAAGTCATTGTTTCCAAGAGAAAGGGAGACCGGAGTGTAAAAAAGCATTGTTTTTGGACGGCAATGAAGAAATGACTGTTTTGCGATTTCTCTTGCTCAGAAAGACTTAGAAAGTTGATAATTGTGGGCAATGTTAGAAATGTCATGAGAAACAAGAATTATGTAAAAGAATTGATGTAAGTCATTGTTTCCAAGAGAAAGGGAGACCGGAGTGTAAAAAAGCGTTGTTTTTGGACGGCAATGAAGAAATGACTATGTTTTGCGATTTCTCCTGCTCAGAAAGACTTAGAAAGTTGATAATTGTGGGAAATGTTAGAAATGTCATGAGAAACAAGAATTATGTAAAAGAATTGATGTAAGTCATTGTTTCCAAGAGAAAGGGAGACCGGAGTGTAAAAAAGCGTTGTTTTTGGACGGCAATGAAGAAATGACTGTTTTGCGATTTCTCTTGCTCAGAAAGACTTAGAAAGTTGATAATTGTGGGCAATGTTAGAAATGTCATGAGAAACAAGAATTATGTAAAAGAATTGATGTAAGTCATTGTTTCCAAGAGAAAGGGAGACCGGAGTGTAAAAAAGCGTTGTTTTTGGACGGCAATGAAGAAATGACTATGTTTTGCGATTTCTCCTGCTCAGAAAGACTTAGAAAGTTGATAATTGTGGGCAATGTTAGAAATGTCATGAGAAACAAGAATTATGTAAAAGAATTGATGTAAGTCATTGTTTCCAAGAGAAAGGGAGACAGGAGTGTAAAAAAGCGTTTTTTTTGACGGCAATGAAGAAATGACTATGTTTTGCGATTTCTCCTGCTCAGAAAGACTTAGAAAGTTGATAATTGTGGGCAATGTTAGAAATGTCATGAGAAACAAGAATTATGTAAAAGAATTGATGTAAGTCATTGTTTCCAAGAGAAAGGGAGACCGGAGTGTAAAAAAGCGTTGTTTTTGGACGGCAATGAAGAAATGACTGTTTTTTTATTTCTCTTGCTCAGAAAGACTTAGAAAGTTGATAATTGTGGGGAATGTTAGAAATGTCATGAGAAACATGAATTATGTAAAAGAATTGATGTAAGTCATTGTTTCTAAGAGAAAGGGAGACAGGAGTGTAAAAAAGCGTTGTTTTTGGACGGCAATGAAGAAATGACTATGTTTTGCGATTTCTCCTGCTCAGAAAGACTTAGAAAGTTGATAATTGTGGGCAATGTTAGAAATGTCATGAGAAACAAGAATTATGTAAAAAAATTGATGTAAGTCATTGTTTCCAAGAGAAAGGGAGACAGGTGTGTAAAAAAGCGTTGTTTTTGGACGGCAATGAAGAAATGACTATGTTTTGCGATTTCTCCTGCTCAGAAAGACTTAGAAAGTTGATAATTGTGGGCAATGTTAGAAATGTCATGAGAAACAAGAATTATGTAAAAGAATTGATGTAAGTCATTGTTTCCAAGAGAAAGGGAGACCGGAGTGTAAAAAAGCGTTGTTTTTGGACGGCAATGAAGAAATGACTATGTTTTGCGATTTCTCCTGCTCAGAAAGACTTAGAAAGTTGATAATTGTGGGAAATGTTAGAAATGTCATGAGAAACAAGAATTATGTAAAAGAATTGATGTAAGTCATTGTTTCCAAGAGAAAGGGAGACCGGAGTGTAAAAAAGCGTTGTTTTTGGACGGCAATGAAGAAATGACTGTTTTGCGATTTCTCTTGCTCAGAAAGACTTAGAAAGTTGATAATTGTGGGCAATGTTAGAAATGTCATGAGAAACAAGAATTATGTAAAAGAATTGATGTAAGTCATTGTTTCCAAGAGAAAGGGAGACTGGAGTGTAAAAAAGCGTTGTTTTTGGACGGCAATGAAGAAATGACTATGTTTTGCGATTTCTCCTGCTCAGAAAGACTTAGAAAGTTGATAATTGTGGGCAATGTTAGAAATGTCATGAGAAACAAGAATTATGTAAAAGAATTGATGTAAGTCATTGTTTCCAAGAGAAAGGGAGACAGGAGTGTAAAAAAGCGTTGTTTTTGGACGGCAATGAAGAAATGACTATGTTTTGCGATTTCTCCTGCTCAGAAAGACTTAGAAACTTGATAATTGTGGGCAATGTTAGAAATGTCATGAGAAACAAGAATTATGTAAAAGAATTGATGTAAGTCATTGTTTCCAAGAGAAAGGGAGACCGGAGTGTAAAAAAGCGTTGTTTTTGGACGGCAATGAAGAAATGACTATGTTTTGCGATTTCTCTTGCTCAGAAACATTTAGAAAGTTGATAATTGTGGGCAATGTTAGAAATGTCATGAGAAACAAGAATTATGTAAAAGAATTGATGTAAGTCATTGTTTCCAAGAGAAAGGGAGACAGGAGTGTAAAAAAGCGTTGTTTTTGGACGGCAATGAAGAAATGACTATGTTTTGCGATTTCTCCTGCTCAGAAAGACTTAGAAAGTTGATAATTGTGGGAAATGTTAGAAATGTCATAAGAAACAAGAATTATGTAAAAGAATTGATGTAAGTCATTGTTTCCAAGAGAAAGGGAGACCGGAGTGTAAAAAAGCGTTGTTTTTGGACGGCAATGAAGAAATGACTATGTTTTGCGATTTCTCCTGCTCAGAAAGACTTAGAAAGTTGATAATTGTGGGCAATGTTAGAAATGTCATGAGAAACAAGAATTATGTAAAAGAATTGATGTAAGTCATTGTTTCCAAGAGAAAGGGAGACCGGAGTGTAAAAAAGCGTTGTTTTTGGACGGCAATGAAGAAATGACTGTTTTGCGATTTCTCTTGCTCAGAAAGACTTAGAAAGTTGATAATTGTGGGCAATGTTAGAAATGTCATGAGAAACAAGAATTATGTAAAAGAATTGATGTAAGTCATTGTTTCCAAGAGAAAGGGAGACTGGAGTGTAAAAAAGCGTTGTTTTTGGACGGCAATGAAGAAATGACTATGTTTTGCGATTTCTCCTGCTCAGAAAGACTTAGAAAGTTGATAATTGTGGGCAATGTTAGAAATGTCATGAGAAACAAGAATTATGTAAAAGAATTGATGTAAGTCATTGTTTCCAAGAGAAAGGGAGACAGGAGTGTAAAAAAGCGTTGTTTTTGGACGGCAATGAAGAAATGACTATGTTTTGCGATTTCTCCTGCTCAGAAAGACTTAGAAACTTGATAATTGTGGGCAATGTTAGAAATGTCATGAGAAACAAGAATTATGTAAAAGAATTGATGTAAGTCATTGTTTCCAAGAGAAAGGGAGACCGGAGTGTAAAAAAGCGTTGTTTTTGGACGGCAATGAAGAAATGACTATGTTTTGCGATTTCTCTTGCTCAGAAACATTTAGAAAGTTGATAATTGTGGGCAATGTTAGAAATGTCATGAGAAACAAGAATTATGTAAAAGAATTGATGTAAGTCATTGTTTCCAAGAGAAAGGGAGACAGGAGTGTAAAAAAGCGTTGTTTTTGGACGGCAATGAAGAAATGACTATGTTTTGCGATTTCTCCTGCTCAGAAAGACTTAGAAAGTTGATAATTGTGGGAAATGTTAGAAATGTCATAAGAAACAAGAATTATGTAAAAGAATTGATGTAAGTCATTGTTTCCAAGAGAAAGGGAGACCGGAGTGTAAAAAAGCGTTGTTTTTGGACGGCAATGAAGAAATGACTATGTTTTGCGATTTCTCCTGCTCAGAAAGACTTAGAAAGTTGATAATTGTGGGCAATGTTAGAAATGTCATGAGAAACAAGAATTATGTAAAAGAATTGATGTAAGTCATTGTTTCCAAGAGAAAGGGAGACCGGAGTGTAAAAAAGCGTTGTTTTTGGACGGCAATGAAGAAATGACTATGTTTTGCGATTTCTCCTGCTCAGAAAGACTTAGAAAGTTGATAATTGTGGGCAATGTTAGAAATGTCATGAGAAACAAGAATTATGTAAAAGAATTGATGTAAGTCATTGTTTCCAAGAGAAAGGGAGACAGGAGTGTAAAAAAGCGTTGTTTTTGGACGGCAATGAAGAAATGACTATGTTTTGCGATTTCTCCTGCTCAGAAAGACTTAGAAAGTTGATAATTGTGGGCAATGTTAGAAATGTCATGAGAAACAAGAATTATGTAAAAGAATTGATGTAAGTCATTGTTTCCAAGAGAAAGGGAGACCGGAGTGTAAAAAAGCGTTGTTTTTGGACGGCAATGAAGAAATGACTATGTTTTGCGATTTCTCCTGCTCAGAAAGACTTAGAAAGTTGATAATTGTGGGAAATGTTAGAAATGTCATGAGAAACAAGAATTATGTAAAAGAATTGATGTAAGTCATTGTTTCCAAGAGAAAGGGAGACCGGAGTGTAAAAAAGCGTTGTTTTTGGACGGCAATGAAGAAATGACTGTTTTGCGATTTCTCTTGCTCAGAAAGACTTAGAAAGTTGATAATTGTGGGCAATGTTAGAAATGTCATGAGAAACAAGAATTATGTAAAAGAATTGATGTAAGTCATTGTTTCCAAGAGAAAGGGAGACCGGAGTGTAAAAAAGCGTTGTTTTTGGACGGCAATGAAGAAATGACTATGTTTTGCGATTTCTCCTGCTCAGAAAGACTTAGAAAGTTGATAATTGTGGGAAATGTTAGAAATGTCATGAGAAACAAGAATTATGTAAAAGAATTGATGTAAGTCATTGTTTCCAAGAGAAAGGGAGACCGGAGTGTAAAAAAGCGTTGTTTTTGGACGGCAATGAAGAAATGACTGTTTTGCGATTTCTCTTGCTCAGAAAGACTTAGAAAGTTGATAATTGTGGGCAATGTTAGAAATGTCATGAGAAACAAGAATTATGTAAAAGAATTGATGTAAGTCATTGTTTCCAAGAGAAAGGGAGACCGGAGTGTAAAAAAGCGTTGTTTTTGGACGGCAATGAAGAAATGACTATGTTTTGCGATTTCTCCTGCTCAGAAAGACTTAGAAAGTTGATAATTGTGGGCAATGTTAGAAATGTCATGAGAAACAAGAATTATGTAAAAGAATTGATGTAAGTCATTGTTTCCAAGAGAAAGGGAGACCGGAGTGTAAAAAAGCGTTGTTTTTGGACGGCAATGAAGAAATGACTGTTTTTTGATTTCTCTTGCTCAGAAAGACTTAGAAAGTTGATAATTGTGGGCAATGTTAGAAATGTCATGAGAAACAAGAATTATGTAAAAGAATTGATGTAAGTCATTGTTTCCAAGAGAAAGGGAGACCGGAGTGTAAAAAAGCGTTGTTTTTGGACGGCAATGAAGAAATGACTATGTTTTGCGATTTCTCCTGCTCAGAAAGACTTAGAAAGTTGATAATTGTGGGCAATGTTAGAAATGTCATGAGAAACAAGAATTATGTAAAAGAATTGATGTAAGTCATTGTTTCCAAGAGAAAGGGAGACAGGAGTGTAAAAAAGCGTTGTTTTTGGACGGCAATGAAGAAATGACTATGTTTTGCGATTTCTCCTGCTCAGAAAGACTTAGAAACTTGATAATTGTGGGCAATGTTAGAAATGTCATGAGAAACAAGAATTATGTAAAAGAATTGATGTAAGTCATTGTTTCCAAGAGAAAGGGAGACCGGAGTGAAAAAAAGCGTTGTTTTTGGACGGCAATGAAGAAATGACTATGTTTTGCGATTTCTCTTGCTCAGAAACATTTAGAAAGTTGATAATTGTGGGCAATGTTAGAAATGTCATGAGAAACAAGAATTATGTAAAAGAATTGATGTAAGTCATTGTTTCCAAGAGAAAGGGAGACCGGAGTGTAAAAAAGCGTTGTTTTTGGACGGCAATGAAGAAATGACTATGTTTTGCGATTTCTCCTGCTCAGAAAGACTTAGAAAGTTGATAATTGTGGGAAATGTTAGAAATGTCATGAGAAACAAGAATTATGTAAAAGAATTGATGTAAGTCATTGTTTCCAAGAGAAAGGGAGACCGGAGTGTAAAAAAGCGTTGTTTTTGGACGGCAATGAAGAAATGACTGTTTTGCGATTTCTCTTGCTCAGAAAGACTTAGAAAGTTGATAATTGTGGGCAATGTTAGAAATGTCATGAGAAACAAGAATTATGTAAAAGAATTGATGTAAGTCATTGTTTCCAAGAGAAAGGGAGACCGGAGTGTAAAAAAGCGTTGTTTTTGGACGGCAATGAAGAAATGACTATGTTTTGCGATTTCTCCTGCTCAGAAAGACTTAGAAAGTTGATAATTGTGGGCAATGTTAGAAATGTCATGAGAAACAAGAATTATGTAAAAGAATTGATGTAAGTCATTGTTTCCAAGAGAAAGGGAGACCGGAGTGTAAAAAAGCGTTGTTTTTGGACGGCAATGAAGAAATGACTGTTTTTTGATTTCTCTTCCTCAGAAAGACTTAGAAAGTTGATAATTGTGGGCAATGTTAGAAATGTCATGAGAAACAAGAATTATGTAAAAGAATTGATGTAAGTCATTGTTTCCAAGAGAAAGGGAGACCGGAGTGTAAAAAAGCGTTGTTTTTGGACGGCAATGAAGAAATGACTATGTTTTGCGATTTCTCCTGCTCAGAAAGACTTAGAAAGTTGATAATTGTGGGCAATGTTAGAAATGTCATGAGAAACAAGAATTATGTAAAAGAATTGATGTAAGTCATTGTTTCCAAGAGAAAGGGAGACAGGAGTGTAAAAAAGCGTTGTTTTTGGACGGCAATGAAGAAATGACTATGTTTTGCGATTTCTCCTGCTCAGAAAGACTTAGAAACTTGATAATTGTGGGCAATGTTAGAAATGTCATGAGAAACAAGAATTATGTAAAAGAATTGATGTAAGTCATTGTTTCCAAGAGAAAGGGAGACCGGAGTGAAAAAAGCGTTGTTTTTGGACGGCAATGAAGAAATGACTATGTTTTGCGATTTCTCTTGCTCAGAAACATTTAGAAAGTTGATAATTGTGGGCAATGTTAGAAATGTCATGAGAAACAAGAATTATGTAAAAGAATTGATGTAAGTCATTGTTTCCAAGAGAAAGGGAGACAGGAGTGTAAAAAAGCGTTGTTTTTGGACGGCAATGAAGAAATGACTATGTTTTGCGATTTCTCCTGCTCAGAAAGACTTAGAAAGTTGATAATTGTGGGAAATGTTAGAAATGTCATAAGAAACAAGAATTATGTAAAAGAATTGATGTAAGTCATTGTTTCCAAGAGAAAGGGAGACCGGAGTGTAAAAAAGCGTTGTTTTTGGACGGCAATGAAGAAATGACTATGTTTTGCGATTTCTCCTGCTCAGAAACATTTAGAAAGTTGATAATTGTGGGCAATGTTAGAAATGTCATGAGAAACAAGAATTATGTAAAAGAATTGATGTAAGTCATTGTTTCCAAGAGAAAGGGAGACAGGAGTGTAAAAAAGCGTTGTTTTTGGACGGCAATGAAGAAATGACTATGTTTTGCGATTTCTCCTGCTCAGAAAGACTTAGAAAGTTGATAATTGTGGGAAATGTTAGAAATGTCATGAGAAACAAGAATTATGTAAAAGAATTGATGTAAGTCATTGTTTCCAAGAGAAAGGGAGACAGGAGTGTAAAAAAGCGTTGTTTTGGGACGGCAATGAAGAAATGACTGTTTTGCGATTTCTCTTGCTCAGAAAGACTTAGAAAGTTGATAATTGTGGGCAATGTTAGAAATGTCATCAGAAACAAGAATTATGTAAAAGAATTGATGTAAGTCATTGTTTCCAAGAGAAAGGGAGACTGGAGTGTAAAAAAGCGTTGTTTTTGGACGGCAATGAAGAAATGACTATGTTTTGCGATTTCTCCTGCTCAGAAAGACTTAGAAAGTTGATAATTGTGGGCAATGTTAGAAATGTCATGAGAAAGAAGAATTATGTAAAAGAATTGATGTAAGTCATTGTTTCCAAGAGAAAGGGAGACAGGAGTGTAAAAAAGCGTTGTTTTGGACGGCAATGAAGAAATGACTATGTTTTGCGATTTCTCCTGCTCAGAAAGACTTAGAAACTTGATAATTGTGGGCAATGTTAGAAATGTCATGAGAAACAAGAATTATGTAAAAGAATTGATGTAAGTCATTGTTTCCAAGAGAAAGGGAGACCGGAGTGTAAAAAAGCGTTGTTTTTGGACGGCAATGAAGAAATGACTATGTTTTGCGATTTCTCCTGCTCAGAAAGACTTAGAAAGTTGATAATTGTGGGCAATGTTAGAAATGTCATGAGAAACAAGAATTATGTAAAAGAATTGATGTAAGTCATTGTTTCCAAGAGAAAGGGAGACAGGAGTGTAAAAAAGCGTTGTTTTTGGACGGCAATGAAGAAATGACTATGTTTTGCGATTTCTCCTGCTCAGAAAGACTTAGAAAGTTGATAATTGTGGGCAATGTTAGAAATGTCATGAGAAACAAGAATTATGTAAAAGAATTGATGTAAGTCATTGTTTCCAAGAGAAAGGGAGACCGGAGTGTAAAAAAGCGTTGTTTTTGGACGGCAATGAAGAAATGACTGTTTTGCGATTTCTCTTGCTCAGAAAGACTTAGAAAGTTGATAATTGTGGGCAATGTTAGAAATGTCATGAGAAACAAGAATTATGTAAAAGAATTGATGTAAGTCATTGTTTCCAAGAGAAAGGGAGACCGGAGTGTAAAAAAGCGTTGTTTTTGGACGGCAATGAAGAAATGACTATGTTTTGCGATTTCTCCTGCTCAGAAAGACTTAGAAAGTTGATAATTGTGGGAAATGTTAGAAATGTCATGAGAAACAAGAATTATGTAAAAGAATTGATGTAAGTCATTGTTTCCAAGAGAAAGGGAGACCGGAGTGTAAAAAAGCGTTGTTTTTGGACGGCAATGAAGAAATGACTGTTTTGCGATTTCTCTTGCTCAGAAAGACTTAGAAAGTTGATAATTGTGGGCAATGTTAGAAATGTCATGAGAAACAAGAATTATGTAAAAGAATTGATGTAAGTCATTGTTTCCAAGAGAAAGGGAGACCGGAGTGTAAAAAAGCGTTGTTTTTGGACGGCAATGAAGAAATGACTATGTTTGCGATTTCTCCTGCTCAGAAAGACTTAGAAAGTTGATAATTGTGGGCAATGTTAGAAATGTCATGAGAAACAAGAATTATGTAATAGAATTGATGTAAGTCATTGTTTCCAAGAGAAAGGGAGACCGGAGTGTAAAAAAGCGTTGTTTTTGGACGGCAATGAAGAAATGACTGTTTTTTGATTTCTCTTGCTCAGAAAGACTTAGAAAGTTGATAATTGTGGGCAATGTTAGAAATGTCATGAGAAACAAGAATTATGTAAAAGAATTGATGTAAGTCATTGTTTCCAAGAGAAAGGGAGACCGGAGTGTAAAAAAGCGTTGTTTTTGGACGGCAATGAAGAAATGACTATGTTTTGCGATTTCTCCTGCTCAGAAAGACTTAGAAAGTTGATAATTGTGGGCAATGTTAGAAATGTCATGAGAAACAAGAATTATGTAAAAGAATTGATGTAAGTCATTGTTTCCAAGAGAAAGGGAGACCGGAGTGTAAAAAAGCGTTGTTTTTGGACGGCAATGAAGAAATGACTGTTTTGCGATTTCTCTTGCTCAGAAAGACTTAGAAAGTTGATAATTCTGGGCAATGTTAGAAATGTCATGAGAAACAAGAATTATGTAAAAGAATTGATGTAAGTCATTGTTTCCAAGAGAAAGGGAGACCGGAGTGTAAAAAAGCGTTGTTTTTGGACGGCAATGAAGAAATGACTATGTTTTGCGATTTCTCCTGCTCAGAAAGACTTAGAAAGTTGATAATTGTGGGCAATGTTAGAAATGTCATGAGAAACAAGAATTATTTAAAAGAATTGATGTAAGTCATTGTTTCCAAGAGAAAGGGAGACCGGAGTGTAAAAAAGCGTTGTTTTTGGACGGCAATGAAGAAATGACTATGTTTTGCGATTTCTCCTGCTCAGAAAGACTTAGAAAGTTGATAATTGTGGGAAATGTTAGAAATGTCATGAGAAACAAGAATTATGTAAAAGAATTGATGTAAGTCATTGTTTCCAAGAGAAAGGGAGACCGGAGTGTAAAAAAGCGTTGTTTTTGGACGGCAATGAAGAAATGACTGTTTTGCGATTTCTCTTGCTCAGAAAGACTTAGAAAGTTGATAATTGTGGGCAATGTTACAAATGTCATGAGAAACAAGAATTATGTAAAAGAATTGATGTAAGTCATTGTTTCCAAGAGAAAGGGAGACCGGAGTGTAAAAAAGCGTTGTTTTTGGACGGCAATGAAGAAATGACTATGTTTTGCGATTTCTCCTGCTCAGAAAGACTTAGAAAGTTGATAATTGTGGGCAATGTTAGAAATGTCATGAGAAACAAGAATTATGTAAAAGAATTGATGTAAGTCATTGTTTCCAAGAGAAAGGGAGACCGGAGTGTAAAAAAGCGATGTTTTTGGACGGCAATGAAGAAATGACTGTTTTTTGATTTCTCTTGCTCAGAAAGACTTAGAAAGTTGATAATTGTGGGCAATGTTAGAAATGTCATGAGAAACAAGAATTATGTAAAAGAATTGATGTAAGTCATTGTTTCCAAGAGAAAGGGAGACCGGAGTGTAAAAAAGCGTTGTTTTTGGACGGCAATGAAGAAATGACTATGTTTTGCGATTTCTCCTGTTCAGAAAGACTTAGAAAGTTGATAATTGTGGGCAATGTTAGAAATGTCATGAGAAACAAGAATTATGTAAAAGAATTGATGTAAGTCATTGTTTCCAAGAGAAAGGGAGACCGGAGTGTAAAAAAGCGTTGTTTTTGGACGGCAATGAAGAAATGACTATGTTTTGCGATTTCTCCTGCTCAGAAAGACTTAGAAAGTTGATAATTGTGGGCAATGTTAGAAATGTCATGAGAAACAAGAATTATGTAAAAGAATTGATGTAAGTCATTGTTTCCAAGAGAAAGGGAGACCGGAGTGTAAAAAAGCGTTGTTTTTGGACGGCAATGAAGAAATGACTGTTTTGCGATTTCTCTTGTTTAGAAAGACTTAGAAAGTTGATAATTGTGGGCAATGTTAGAAATGTCATGAGAAACAAGAATTATGTAAAAGAATTGATGTAAGTCATTGTTTCCAAGAGAAAGGGAGACCGGAGTGTAAAAAAGCGTTGTTTTTGGACGGCAATGAAGAAATGACTGTTTTGCGATTTCTCTTGCTCAGAAAGACTTAGAAAGTTGATAATTGTGGGCAATGTTAGAAATGTCATGAGAAACAAGAATTATGTAAAAGAATTGATGTAAGTCATTGTTTCCAAGAGAAAGGGAGACCGGAGTGTAAAAAAGCGTTGTTTTTGGACGGCAATGAAGAAATGACTATGTTTTGCGATTTCTCCTGCTCAGAAAGACTTAGAAAGTTGATAATTGTGGGCAATGTTAGAAATGTCATGAGAAACAAGAATTATGTAAAAGAATTGATGTAAGTCATTGTTTCCAAGAGAAAGGGAGACCTGAGTGTAAAAAAGCGTTGTTTTTGGACGGCAATGAAGAAATGACTATGTTTTGCGATTTCTCCTGCTCAGAAAGACTTAGAAAGTTGATAATTGTGGGCAATGTTAGAAATGTCATGAGAAACAAGAATTATGTAAAAGAATTGATGTAAGTCATTGTTTCCAAGAGAAAGGGAGACAGGAGTTTAAAAAAGCGTTGTTTTTGGACGGCAATGAAGAAATGACTATGTTTTGCGATTTCTCCTGCTCAGAAAGACTTAGAAAGTTGATAATTGTGGGCAATGTTAGAAATGTCATGAGAAACAAGAATTATGTAAAAGAATTGATGTAAGTCATTGTTTCCAAGAGAAAGGGAGACCGGAGTGTAAAAAAGCGTTGTTTTTGGACGGCAATGAAGAAATGACTATGTTTTGCGATTTCTCCTGCTCAGAAAGACTTAGAAAGTTGATAATTGTGGGCAATGTTAGAAATGTCATGAGAAACAAGAATTATGTAAAAGAATTGATGTAAGTCATTGTTTCCAAGAGAAAGGGAGACAGGAGCTTAAAAAAGCGTTGTTTTTGGACGGCAATGAAGAAATGACTATGTTTTGCGATTTCTCCTGCTCAGAAAGACTTAGAAAGTTGATAATTGTGGGCAATGTTAGAAATGTCATGAGAAACAAGAATTATGTAAAAGAATTGATGTAAGTCATTGTTTCCAAGAGAAAGGGAGACCGGAGTGTAAAAAAGCGTTGTTTTTGGACGGCAATGAAGAAATGACTATGTTTTGCGATTTCTCCTGCTCAGAAAGACTTAGAAAGTTGATAATTGTGGGCAATGTTAGAAATGTCATGAGAAACAAGAATTATGTAAAAGAATTGATGTAAGTCATTGTTTCCAAGAGAAAGGGAGACCGGAGTGTAAAAAAGCGTTGTTTTTGGACGGCAATGAAGAAATGACTGTTTTGCGATTTCTCTTGCTCAGAAAGACTTAGAAAGTTGATAATTGTGGGCAATGTTAGAAATGTCATGAGAAACAAGAATTATGTAAAAGAATTGATGTAAGTCATTGTTTCCAAGAGAAAGGGAGACCGGAGTGTAAAAAAGCGTTGTTTTTGGACGGCAATGAAGAAATGACTGTTTTGCGATTTCTCTTGCTCAGAAAGACTTAGAAAGTTGATAATTGTGGGCAATGTTAGAAATGTCATGAGAAACAAGAATTATGTAAAAGAATTGATGTAAGTCATTGTTTCCAAGAGAAAGGGAGACCGGAGTGTAAAAAAGCGTTGTTTTTGGACGGCAATGAAGAAATGACTATGTTTTGCGATTTCTCCTGCTCAGAAAGACTTAGAAAGTTGATAATTGTGGGCAATGTTAGAAATGTCATGAGAAACAAGAATTATGTAAAAGAATTGATGTAAGTCATTGTTTCCAAGAGAAAGGGAGACCGGAGTGTAAAAAAGCGTTGTTTTTGGACGGCAATGAAGAAATGACTATGTTTTGCGATTTCTCCTGCTCAGAAAGACTTAGAAAGTTGATAATTGTGGGCAATGTTAGAAATGTCATGAGAAACAAGAATTATGTAAAAGAATTGATGTAAGTCATTGTTTCCAAGAGAAAGGGAGACAGGAGTGTAAAAAAGCGTTGTTTTTGGACGGCAATGAAGAAATGACTATGTTTTGCGATTTCTCCTGCTCAGAAAGACTTAGAAAGTTGATAATTGTGGGCAATGTTAGAAATGTCATGAGAAACAAGAATTATGTAAAAGAATTGATGTAAGTCATTGTTTCCAAGAGAAAGGGAGACCGGAGTGTAAAAAAGCGTTGTTTTTGGACGGCAATGAAGAAATGACTGTTTTGCGATTTCTCTTGCTCAGAAAGACTTAGAAAGTTGATAATTGTGGGCAATGTTAGAAATGTCATGAGAAACAAGAATTATGTAAAAGAATTGATGTAAGTCATTGTTTCCAAGAGAAAGGGAGACAGGAGTGTAAAAAAGCGTTGTTTTTGGACGGCAATGAAGAAATGACTATGTTTTGCGATTTCTCCTGCTCAGAAAGACTTAGAAAGTTGATAATTGTGGGCAATGTTAGAAATGTCATGAGAAACAAGAATTATGTAAAAGAATTGATGTAAGTCATTGTTTCCAAGAGAAAGGGAGACCGGAGTGTAAAAAAGCGTTGTTTTTGGACGGCAATGAAGAAATGACTATGTTTTGCGATTTCTCCTGCTCAGAAAGACTTAGAAAGTTGATAATTGTGGGAAATGTTAGAAATGTCATGAGAAACAAGAATTATGTAAAAGAATTGATGTAAGTCATTGTTTCCAAGAGAAAGGGAGACCGGAGTGTAAAAAAGCGTTGTTTTTGGACGGCAATGAAGAAATGACTGTTTTGCGATTTCTCTTGCTCAGAAAGACTTAGAAAGTTGATAATTGTGGGCAATGTTACAAATGTCATGAGAAACAAGAATTATGTAAAAGAATTGATGTAAGTCATTGTTTCCAAGAGAAAGGGAGACCGGAGTGTAAAAAAGCGTTGTTTTTGGACGGCAATGAAGAAATGACTATGTTTTGCGATTTCTCCTGCTCAGAAAGACTTAGAAAGTTGATAATTGTGGGCAATGTTAGAAATGTCATGAGAAACAAGAATTATGTAAAAGAATTGATGTAAGTCATTGTTTCCAAGAGAAAGGGAGACCGGAGTGTAAAAAAGCGTTGTTTTTGGACGGCAATGAAGAAATGACTGTTTTTTGATTTCTCTTGCTCAGAAAGACTTAGAAAGTTGATAATTGTGGGCAATGTTAGAAATGTCATGAGAAACAAGAATTATGTAAAAGAATTGATGTAAGTCATTGTTTCCAAGAGAAAGGGAGACCGGAGTGTAAAAAAGCGTTGTTTTTGGACGGCAATGAAGAAATGACTATGTTTTGCGATTTCTCCTGCTCAGAAAGACTTAGAAAGTTGATAATTGTGGCAATGTTAGAAATGTCATGAGAAACAAGAATTATGTAAAAGAATTGATGTAAGTCATTGTTTCCAAGAGAAAGGGAGACCGGAGTGTAAAAAAGCGTTGTTTTTGGACGGCAATGAAGAAATGACTATGTTTTGCGATTTCTCCTGCTCAGAAAGACTTAGAAAGTTGATAATTGTGGGCAATGTTAGAAATGTCATGAGAAACAAGAATTATGTAAAAGAATTGATGTAAGTCATTGTTTCCAAGAGAAAGGGAGACCGGAGTGTAAAAAAGCGTTGTTTTTGGACGGCAATGAAGAAATGACTGTTTTGCGATTTCTCTTGTTTAGAAAGACTTAGAAAGTTGATAATTGTGGCAATGTTAGAAATGTCATGAGAAACAAGAATTATGTAAAAGAATTGATGTAAGTCATTGTTTCCAAGAGAAAGGGAGACCGGAGTGTAAAAAAGCGTTGTTTTTGGACGGCAATGAAGAAATGACTGTTTTGCGATTTCTCTTGCTCAGAAAGACTTAGAAAGTTGATAATTGTGGGCAATGTTAGAAATGTCATGAGAAACAAGAATTATGTAAAAGAATTGATGTAAGTCATTGTTTCCAAGAGAAAGGGAGACCGGAGTGTAAAAAAGCGTTGTTTTTGGACGGCAATGAAGAAATGACTATGTTTTGCGATTTCTCCTGCTCAGAAAGACTTAGAAAGTTGATAATTGTGGGCAATGTTAGAAATGTCATGAGAAACAAGAATTATGTAAAAGAATTGATGTAAGTCATTGTTTCCAAGAGAAAGGGAGACCGGAGTGTAAAAAAGCGTTGTTTTTGGACGGCAATGAAGAAATGACTATGTTTTGCGATTTCTCCTGCTCAGAAAGACTTAGAAAGTTGATAATTGTGGGCAATGTTAGAAATGTCATGAGAAACAAGAATTATGTAAAAGAATTGATGTAAGTCATTGTTTCCAAGAGAAAGGGAGACAGGAGTTTAAAAAAGCGTTGTTTTTGGACGGCAATGAAGAAATGACTATGTTTTGCGATTTCTCCTGCTCAGAAAGACTTAGAAAGTTGATAATTGTGGGCAATGTTAGAAATGTCATGAGAAACAAGAATTATGTAAAAGAATTGATGTAAGTCATTGTTTCCAAGAGAAAGGGAGACCGGAGTGTAAAAAAGCGTTGTTTTTGGACGGCAATGAAGAAATGACTATGTTTTGCGATTTCTCCTGCTCAGAAAGACTTAGAAAGTTGATAATTGTGGGCAATGTTAGAAATGTCATGAGAAACAAGAATTATGTAAAAGAATTGATGTAAGTCATTGTTTCCAAGAGAAAGGGAGACAGGAGCTTAAAAAAGCGTTGTTTTTGGACGGCAATGAAGAAATGACTATGTTTTGCGATTTCTCCTGCTCAGAAAGACTTAGAAAGTTGATAATTGTGGGCAATGTTAGAAATGTCATGAGAAACAAGAATTATGTAAAAGAATTGATGTAAGTCATTGTTTCCAAGAGAAAGGGAGACCGGAGTGTAAAAAAGCGTTGTTTTTGGACGGCAATGAAGAAATGACTATGTTTTGCGATTTCTCCTGCTCAGAAAGACTTAGAAAGTTGATAATTGTGGGCAATGTTAGAAATGTCATGAGAAACAAGAATTATGTAAAAGAATTGATGTAAGTCATTGTTTCCAAGAGAAAGGGAGACCGGAGTGTAAAAAAGCGTTGTTTTTGGACGGCAATGAAGAAATGACTGTTTTGCGATTTCTCTTGCTCAGAAAGACTTAGAAAGTTGATAATTGTGGGCAATGTTAGAAATGTCATGAGAAACAAGAATTATGTAAAAGAATTGATGTAAGTCATTGTTTCCAAGAGAAAGGGAGACCGGAGTGTAAAAAAGCGTTGTTTTTGGACGGCAATGAAGAAATGACTGTTTTGCGATTTCTCTTGCTCAGAAAGACTTAGAAAGTTGATAATTGTGGGCAATGTTAGAAATGTCATGAGAAACAAGAATTATGTAAAAGAATTGATGTAAGTCATTGTTTCCAAGAGAAAGGGAGACCGGAGTGTAAAAAAGCGTTGTTTTTGGACGGCAATGAAGAAATGACTATGTTTTGCGATTTCTCCTGCTCAGAAAGACTTAGAAAGTTGATAATTGTGGGCAATGTTAGAAATGTCATGAGAAACAAGAATTATGTAAAAGAATTGATGTAAGTCATTGTTTCCAAGAGAAAGGGAGACCGGAGTGTAAAAAAGCGTTGTTTTTGGACGGCAATGAAGAAATGACTATGTTTTGCGATTTCTCCTGCTCAGAAAGACTTAGAAAGTTGATAATTGTGGGCAATGTTAGAAATGTCATGAGAAACAAGAATTATGTAAAAGAATTGATGTAAGTCATTGTTTCCAAGAGAAAGGGAGACAGGAGTGTAAAAAAGCGTTGTTTTTGGACGGCAATGAAGAAATGACTATGTTTTGCGATTTCTCCTGCTCAGAAAGACTTAGAAAGTTGATAATTGTGGGCAATGTTAGAAATGTCATGAGAAACAAGAATTATGTAAAAGAATTGATGTAAGTCATTGTTTCCAAGAGAAAGGGAGACCGGAGTGTAAAAAAGCGTTGTTTTTGGACGGGCAATGAAGAAATGACTGTTTTGCGATTTCTCTTGCTCAGAAAGACTTAGAAAGTTGATAATTGTGGGCAATGTTAGAAATGTCATGAGAAACAAGAATTATGTAAAAGAATTGATGTAAGTCATTGTTTCCAAGAGAAAGGGAGACAGGAGTGTAAAAAAGCGTTGTTTTTGGACGGCAATGAAGAAATGACTATGTTTTGCGATTTCTCCTGCTCAGAAAGACTTAGAAAGTTGATAATTGTGGGCAATGTTAGAAATGTCATGAGAAACAAGAATTATGTAAAAGAATTGATGTAAGTCATTGTTTCCAAGAGAAAGGGAGACAGGAGTGTAAAAAAGCGATGTTTTTGGACGGCAATGAAGAAATGACTATGTTTTGCGATTTCTCCTGCTCAGAAAGACTTAGAAAGTTGATAATTGTGGGAATGTTAGAAATGTCATGAGAAACAAGAATTATGTAAAAGAATTGATGTAAGTCATTGTTTCCAAGAGAAAGGGAGACCGGAGTGTAAAAAAGCGTTGTTTTTGGACGGCAATGAAGAAATGACTGTTTTTGCGATTTCTCTTACTCAGAAAGACTTAGAAAGTTGATAATTGTGGGCAATGTTAGAAATGTCATGAGAAACAAGAATTATGTAAAAGAATTGATGTAAGTCATTGTTTCCAAGAGAAAGGGAGACCGGAGTGTAAAAAAGCGTTGTTTTTGGACGGCAATGAAGAAATGACTATGTTTTGCGATTTCTCCTGCTCAGAAAGACTTAGAAAGTTGATAATTGTGGGCAATGTTAGACATGTCATGAGAAACAAGAATTATGTAAAAGAATTGATGTAAGTCATTGTTTCCAAGAGAAAGGGAGACAGGAGTGTAAAAAAGCGTTGTTTTTGGACGGCAATGAAGAAATGACTATGTTTTGCGATTTCTCCTGCTCAGAAAGACTTAGAAAGTTGATAATTGTGGGCAATGTTAGAAATGTCATGAGAAACAAGAATTATGTAAAAGAATTGATGTAAGTCATTGTTTCCAAGAGAAAGGGAGACCGGAGTGTAAAAAAGCGTTGTTTTTGGACGGCAATGAAGAAATGACTGTTTTGCGATTTCTCTTGCTCAGAAAGACTTAGAAAGTTGATAATTGTGGGCAATGTTAGAAATGTCATGAGAAACAAGAATTATGTAAAAGAATTGATGTAAGTCATTGTTTCCAAGAGAAAGGGAGACCGAGTGTAAAAAAGCGTTGTTTTTGGACGGCAATGAAGAAATGACTATGTTTTGCGATTTCTCCTGCTCAGAAAGACTTAGAAAGTTGATAATTGTGGGCAATGTTAGAAATGTCATGAGAAACAAGAATTATGTAAAAGAATTGATGTAAGTCATTGTTTCCAAGAGAAAGGGAGACCGGAGTGTAAAAAAGCGTTGTTTTTGGACGGCAATGAAGAAATGACTGTTTTGCGATTTCTCTTGCTCAGAAAGACTTAGAAAGTTGATAATTGTGGGCAATGTTAGAAATGTCATGAGAAACAAGAATTATGTAAAAAAATTGATGTAAGTCATTGTTTCCAAGAGAAAGGGAGGACCGGAGTGTAAAAAAAGCGTTGTTTTTGGACGGCAATGAAGAAATAACTATGTTTTGCGATTTCTCCTGCTCAGAAAGACTTAGAAAGTTGATAATTGTGGGCAATGTTAGAAATGTCATGAGAAACAAGAATTATGTAAAAGAATTGATGTAAGTCATTGTTTCCAAGAGAAAGGGAGACCGGAGTGTAAAAAAGCGTTGTTTTTGGACGGCAATGAAGAAATGACTATGTTTTGCGATTTCTCCTGCTCAGAAAGACTTAGAAAGTTGATAATTGTGGGCAATGTTAGAAATGTCATGAGAAACAAGAATTATGTAAAAGAATTGATGTAAGTCATTGTTTCCAAGAGAAAGGGAGACAGGAGTGTAAAAAAGCGTTGTTTTTGGACGGCAATGAAGAAATGACTATGTTTGCGATTTCTCCTGCTCAGAAAGACTTAGAAAGTTGATAATTGTGGGAAATGTTAGAAATGTCATGAGAAACAAGAATTATGTAAAAGAATTGATGTAAGTCATTGTTTCCAAGAGAAAGGGAGACAGGAGTGTAAAAAAGCGTTGTTTTTGGACGGCAATGAAGAAATGACTATGTTTTGCGATTTCTCCTGCTCAGAAAGACTTAGAAAGTTGATAATTGTGGGCAATGTTAGAAATGTCATGAGAAACAAGAATTATGTAAAAGAATTGATGTAAGTCATTGTTTCCAAGAGAAAGGGAGACCGGAGTGTAAAAAAGCGTTGTTTTTGGACGGCAATGAAGAAATGACTATGTTTTGTGATTTCTCCTGCTCAGAAACTGACCAGTGACAGAATTGCTTTGTGAGGTTTACATCTTTATGACATCAAATGCTTCACATGAAAAATGCAGTTTATTGTCAAAAATCAGCTATATTAGGAGAGTGAGAATTGTGTTTTAGCATCAATTACACACTAAATATGCTGTCATTGTGTATTTTTAATGGATGTCTTTCAGTTTTAAAGATAGACAGACCGATAGATAGATAGATAGATAGAAAGATAGAAAGATAGATAGATAGATAGATAGACAGACAGACTGATTTCAACTGGAAGCAGTGCTTACATATTGCTTAATTTTTGGTGGTTATTAAATAGTATGGGTAGGCAAGAAAAGTGCATATATCTTTTATTAGCATAAACTTACCCAAATGCGCTCTTGCATATTTAAGGCATTCAAAGTAATAATATTTCACAGCATTAATACAGTTATGTACTAGACTGGACAATGGTAAGCAGAGCCAGTACTTATATCAACCATGGCCTTATCTGTGTGAAGTTTGTATGTTCTCCCTGTGTTTGCGTAGGTTTCCTCCGGGTGCTGTGGTTTCCTCCCACACTCCAAAAAACACACTGTTAGGTTAATTGGCTGCTATCAAAATTGACCCTAGTCTCTCCCTCTCTGTCTGTGTGTGAGTGTGTGTCTATATTAGGGAATTTAGACTGTAAGCTCCAATAGGGTAGGGACTGATGTGAATGGGTTCTCTGTACAGCGCTGCGCTATTAGTGACACTATATAAATAAATGATAATGAGGATGATGATGATATGTGTTTACTATGCCTATACACATAGCCAGCTTCCACACTTGATTGGCAGATTAATGCATCATTATTGCTAAGTGTCACTAATAGCGCAGCGCTGTACAGAGAACCCATTCACATCAGTCCCTACCCTATTGGAGCTTACAGTCTAAATTCCCTAATATAGACACACACTCACACACAGACAGAGAGGGAGAGACTAGGGTCAATTTTGATAGCAGCCAATTAACCTAACAGTGTGTTTTTTGGAGTGTGGGAGGAAACCACAGCACCCGGAGGAAACCTACGCAAACACAGGGAGAACATACAAACTTCACACAGATAAGGCCATGGTTGATATAAGTACTGGCTCTGCTTACCATTGTCCAGTCTAGTACATAACTGTATTAATGCTGTGAAATATTATTACTTTGAATGCCTTAAATATGCAAGAGCGCATTTGGGTAAGTTTATGCTAATAAAAGATATATGCACTTTTCTTGCCTACCCATACTATTTAATAACCACCAAAAATTAAGCAATATGTAAGCACTGCTTCCAGTTGAAATCAGTCTGTCTGTCTGTCTATCTATCTATCTATCTATCTATCTATCTATCTATCTATCTATCTTTCTATCTTTCTATTTATCTATCTATCTATCGGTCTGTCTATCTTTAAAACTGAAAGAACATCCATTAAAAATACACAATGACAGCATATTTAGTGTGTAATTGATGCTAAAACACAATTCTCACTCTCCTAATATAGCTGATTTTTGGCAATGAACTGCATTTTTCATGTGAAGCATTTGATGTCATAAAGATGTAAACCTCACAAAGCAATTCTGTCACTGGTCAGTTTGCTTGACAGACATCTGACTTTAAGGTACTAGCCAATGGAAACATGGTGACATGTAAATATGAAAGCACATTAGGACAAAATATGCAATAAGATAGAGGCAAAGGGAGATGGCTGCTGGAAATGTATTTCATTTATCCCAAAACACCTTTAAATCTAAGTATTAATACTACGTTGATGTACTTTTGAAATTGGAGAGCTACTTTTTACTAAAAGTACATCTCCCTTATATAATTAAGTATAATGCAGACCTGCTCAAAAACTTAGTATAATTAAAGAAGTCTTATGCCATAAATGATGATGATGAGAGCTGCTTATGTGAATGTATATAGTGGTTTTCTCTACCAGTGTCACTGTATTAGACAACTGTTATCAAACTTAGCAATAATGATGCATTAATCTGCCAATCAAGTGTGGAAGCTGGCTATGTGTATAGGCATAGTAAACACATATCATCATCATCCTCATTATCATTTATTTATATAGTGTCACTAATAGCGCAGCGCTGTACAGAGAACCCATTCACATCAGTCCCTACCCTATTGGAGCTTACAGTCTAAATTCCCTAATATAGACACACACTCACACACAGACAGAGAGGGAGAGACTAGGGTCAATTTTGATAGCAGCCAATTAACCTAACAGTGTGTTTTTTTGGAGTGTGGGAGGAAACCACAGCACCCGGAGGAAACCTACGCAAACACAGGGAGAACATACAAACTTCACACAGATAAGGCCATGGTTGATATAAGTACTGGCTCTGCTTACCATTGTCCAGTCTAGTACATAACTGTATTAATGCTGTGAAATATTATTACTTTGAATGCCTTAAATATGCAAGAGCGCATTTGGGTAAGTGTTATGCTAATAAAAGATATATGCACTTTTCTTGCCTACCCATACTATTTAATAACCACCAAAAATTAAGCAATATGTAAGCACTGCTTCCAGTTGAAATCAGTCTGTCTGTCTGTCTATCTATCTATCTATCTATCTATCTATCTATCTATCTATCTTTCTATCTTTCTATCTATCTATCTATCTATCTATCGGTCTGTCTATCTTTAAAACTGAAAGACATCCATTAAAAATACACAATGACAGCATATTTAGTGTGTAATTGATGCTAAAACACAATTCTCACTCTCCTAATATAGCTGATTTTTGACAATGAACTGCATTTTTCATGTGAAGCATTTGATGTCATAAAGATGTAAACCTCACAAAGCAATTCTGTCACTGGTCAGTTTGCTTGACAGACATCTGACTTTAAGGTACTAGCCAATGGAAACATGGTGACATGTAAATATGAAAGCACATTAGGACAAAATATGCAATAAGATAGAGGCAAAGGGAGATGGCTGCTGGGAATGTATTTCATTTATCCCAAAACACCTTTAAATCTAAGTATTAATACTACGTTGATGTACTTTTGAAATTGGAGAGCTACTTTTTACTAAAAGTACATCTCCCTTATATAATTAAGTATAATGCAGACCTGCTCAAAAACTTAGTATAATTAAAGAAGTCTTATGCCATAAATGATGATGATGAGAGCTGCTTATGTGAATGTATATAGTGGTTTTCTCTACCAGTGTCACTGTTTCTCATGACATTTCTAACATTGCCCACAATTATCAACTTTCTAAGTCTTTCTGAGCAGGAGAAATCGCAAAACATAGTCATTTCTTCATTGCCGTCCAAAAACAACGCTTTTTTACACTCCGGTCTCCCTTTCTCTTGGAAACAATGACTTACATCAATTCTTTTACATAATTCTTGTTACCGGAGAGTAAAAAAGCGTTGTTTTTGGACGGCAATGAAGAAATGACTGTTTTGCGATTTCTCTTGCTCAGAAAGACTTAGAAAGTTGATAATTGTGGGCAATGTTAGAAATGTCATGAGAAACAAGAATTATGTAAAAGAATTGATGTAAGTCATTGTTTCCAAGAGAAAGGGAGACCGGAGTGTAAAAAAGCGTTGTTTTTGGACGGCAATGAAGAAATGACTATGTTTTGCGATTTCTCCTGCTCAGAAAGACTTAGAAAGTTGATAATTGTGGGCAATGTTAGAAATGTCATGAGAAACAAGAATTATGTAAAAGAATTGATGTAAGTCATTGTTTCCAAGAGAAAGGGAGACAGGAGTGTAAAAAAAGCGTTGTTTTTGGACGGCAATGAAGAAATGACTATGTTTTGCGATTTCTCCTGCTCAGAAAGACTTAGAAAGTTGATAATTGTGGGCAATGTTAGAAATGTCATGAGAAACAAGAATTATGTAAAAGAATTGATGTAAGTCATTGTTTCCAAGAGAAAGGGAGACCGGAGTGTAAAAAAGCGTTGTTTTTGGACGGCAATGAAGAAATGACTGTTTTGCGATTTCTCTTGCTCAGAAAGACTTAGAAAGTTGATAATTGTGGGCAATGTTAGAAATGTCATGAGAAACAAGAATTATGTAAAAGAATTGATGTAAGTCATTGTTTCCAAGAGAAAGGGAGACAGGAGTGTAAAAAAGCGTTGTTTTTGGACGGCAATGAAGAAATGACTATGTTTTGCGATTTCTCCTGCTCAGAAAGACTTAGAAAGTTGATAATTGTGGGCAATGTTAGAAATGTCATGAGAAACAAGAATTATGTAAAAGAATTGATGTAAGTCATTGTTTCTAAGAGAAAGGGAGACCGGAGTGTAAAAAAGCGTTGTTTTTGGACGGCAATGAAGAAATGACTGTTTTGCGATTTCTCTTGCTCAGAAAGACTTAGAAAGTTGATAATTGTGGGCAATGTTAGAAATGTCATGAGAAACAAGAATTATGTAAAAGAATTGATGTAAGTCATTGTTTCCAAGAGAAAGGGAGACCGGAGTGTAAAAAAGCGTTGTTTTTGGACGGCAATGAAGAAATGACTATGTTTTGCGATTTCTCCTGCTCAGAAAGACTTAGAAAGTTGATAATTGTGGGCAATGTTAGAAATGTCATGAGAAACAAGAATTATGTAAAAGAATTGATGTAAGTCATTGTTTCCAAGAGAAAGGGAGACAGGAGTGTAAAAAAGCGTTGTTTTTGGACGGCAATGAAGAAATGACTATGTTTTGCGATTTCTCCTGCTCAGAAAGACTTAGAAAGTTGATAATTGTGGGCAATGTTAGAAATGTCATGAGAAACAAGAATTATGTAAAAGAATTGATGTAAGTCATTGTTTCTAAGAGAAAGGGAGACCGGAGTGTAAAAAAGCGTTGTTTTTGGACGGCAATGAAGAAATGACTGTTTTGCGATTTCTCTTGCTCAGAAAGACTTAGAAAGTTGATAATTGTGGGCAATGTTAGAAATGTCATGAGAAACAAGAATTATGTAAAAGAACTGATGTAAGTCATTGTTTCCAAGAGAAAGGGAGACCGGAGTGTAAAAAAGCGTTGTTTTTGGACGGCAATGAAGAAATGACTATGTTTTGCGATTTCTCCTGCTCAGAAAGACTTAGAAAGTTGATAATTGTGGGCAATGTTAGAAATGTCATGAGAAACAAGAATTATGTAAAAGAATTGATGTAAGTCATTGTTTCCAAGAGAAAGGGAGATAGGAGTGTAAAAAAAGCGTTGTTTTTGGACGGCAATGAAGAAATGACTATGTTTTGCGATTTCTCCTTCTCAGAAAGACTTAGAAAGTTGATAATTGTGGGAAATGTTAGAAATGTCATGAGAAACAAGAATTATGTAAAAGAATTGATGTAAGTCATTGTTTCCAAGAGAAAGGGAGACCGGAGTGTAAAAAAGCGTTGTTTTTTGGACGGCAATGAAGAAATGACTATGTTTTGCGATTTTCTCCTGCTCAGAAAGACTTAGAAAGTTGATAATTGTGGGCAATGTTAGAAATGTCATGAGAAACAAGAATTATGTAAAAGAATTGATGTAAGTCATTGTTTCCAAGAGAAAGGGAGACAGGAGTGTAAAAAAGCGTTGTTTTTGGACGGCAATGAAGAAATGACTATGTTTTGCGATTTCTCCTGCTCAGAAAGACTTAGAAAGTTGATAATTGTGGGCAATGTTAGAAATGTCATGAGAAACAAGAATTATGTAAAAGAATTGATGTAAGTCATTGTTTCTAAGAGAAAGGGAGACCGGAGTGTAAAAAAGCGTTGTTTTTGGACGGCAATGAAGAAATGACTGTTTTGCGATTTCTCTTGCTCAGAAAGACTTAGAAAGTTGATAATTGTGGGCAATGTTAGAAATGTCATGAGAAACAAGAATTATGTAAAAAGAATTGATGTAAGTCATTGTTTCCAAGAGAAAGGGAGACCGGAGTGTAAAAAAGCGTTGTTTTTGGACGGCAATGAAGAAATGACTATGTTTTGCGATTTCTCCTGCTCAGAAAGACTTAGAAAGTTGATAATTGTGGGCAATGTTAGAAATGTCATGAGAAACAAGAATTATGTAAAAGAATTGATGTAAGTCATTGTTTCCAAGAGAAAGGGAGACCGGAGTGTAAAAAAGCGTTGTTTTTGGACGGCAATGAAGAAATGACTGTTTTGCGATTTCTCTTGCTCAGAAAGACTTAGAAAGTTGATAATTGTGGGCAATGTTAGAAATGTCATGAGAAACAAGAATTATGTAAAAGAATTGATGTAAGTCATTGTTTCCAAGAGAAAGGGGAGACAGGAGTGTAAAAAAGCGTTGTTTTTGGACGGCAATGAAGAAATGACTATGTTTTGCGATTTCTCCTGCTCAGAAAGACTTAGAAAGTTGATAATTGTGGGCAATGTTAGAAATGTCATGAGAAACAAGAATTATGTAAAAGAATTGATGTAAGTCATTGTTTCTAAGAGAAAGGGAGACCGGAGTGTAAAAAAGCGTTGTTTTTGGACGGCAATGAAGAAATGACTGTTTTGCGATTTCTCTTGCTCAGAAAGACTTAGAAAGTTGATAATTGTGGGCAATGTTAGAAATGTCATGAGAAACAAGAATTATGTAAAAGAACTGATGTAAGTCATTGTTTCCAAGAGAAAGGGAGACCGGAGTGTAAAAAAGCGTTGTTTTTGGACGGCAATGAAGAAATGACTATGTTTTGCGATTTCTCCTGCTCAGAAAGACTTAGAAAGTTGATAATTGTGGGCAATGTTAGAAATGTCATGAGAAACAAGAATTATGTAAAAGAATTGATGTAAGTCATTGTTTCCAAGAGAAAGGGAGATAGGAGTGTAAAAAAGCGTTGTTTTTGGACGGCAATGAAGAAATGACTATGTTTTGCGATTTCTCCTTCTCAGAAAGACTTAGAAAGTTGATAATTGTGGGAAATGTTAGAAATGTCATGAGAAACAAGAATTATGTAAAAGAATTGATGTAAGTCATTGTTTCCAAGAGAAAGGGAGACCGGAGTGTAAAAAAGCGTTGTTTTTGGACGGCAATGAAGAAATGACTATGTTTTGCGATTTCTCCTGCTCAGAAAGACTTAGAAAGTTGATAATTGTGGGCAATGTTAGAAATGTCATGAGAAACAAGAATTATGTAAAAGAATTGATGTAAGTCATTGTTTCCAAGAGAAAGGGAGACAGGAGTGTAAAAAAGCGTTGTTTTTGGACGGCAATGAAGAAATGACTATGTTTTGCGATTTCTCCTGCTCAGAAAGACTTAGAAAGTTGATAATTGTGGGCAATGTTAGAAATGTCATGAGAAACAAGAATTATGTAAAAGAATTGATGTAAGTCATTGTTTCTAAGAGAAAGGGAGACCGGAGTGTAAAAAAGCGTTGTTTTTGGGACGGCAATGAAGAAATGACTTGTTTTGCGATTTCTCTTGCTCAGAAAGACTTAGAAAGTTGATAATTGTGGGCAATGTTAGAAATGTCATGAGAAACAAGAATTATGTAAAAGAATTGATGTAAGTCATTGTTTCCAAGAGAAAGGGAGACCGGAGTGTAAAAAAGCGTTGTTTTTGGACGGCAATGAAGAAATGACTATGTTTTGCGATTTCTCCTGCTCAGAAAGACTTAGAAAGTTGATAATTGTGGGCAATGTTAGAAATGTCATGAGAAACAAGAATTATGTAAAAGAATTGATGTAAGTCATTGTTTCCAAGAGAAAGGGAGACAGGAGTGTAAAAAAGCGTTGTTTTTGGACGGCAATGAAGAAATGACTATGTTTTGCGATTTCTCCTGCTCAGAAAGACTTAGAAAGTTGATAATTGTGGGCAATGTTAGAAATGTCATGAGAAACAAGAATTATGTAAAAGAATTGATGTAAGTCATTGTTTCCAAGAGAAAGGGAGACCGGAGTGTAAAAAAGCGTTGTTTTTGGACGGCAATGAAGAAATGACTTGTTTTGCGATTTCTCCTGCTCAGAAAGACTTAGAAAGTTGATAATTGTGGGCAATGTTAGAAATGTCATGAGAAACAAGAATTATGTAAAAGAATTGATGTAAGTCATTGTTTCCAAGAGAAAGGGAGACAGGAGTGTAAAAAAGCGTTGTTTTTGGACGGCAATGAAGAAATGACTATGTTTTGCGATTTCTCCTGCTCAGAAAGACTTAGAAAGTTGATAATTGTGGGCAATGTTAGAAATGTCATGAGAAACAAGAATTATGTAAAAGAATGATGTAAGTCATTGTTTCCAAGAGAAAGGGAGACCGGAGTGTAAAAAAAGCGTTGTTTTTGGACGGCAATGAAGAAATGACTATGTTTTGCGATTTCTCCTTGCTCAGAAAGACTTAGAAAGTTGATAATTGTGGGCAATGTTAGAAATGTCATGAGAAACAAGAATTATGTAAAAGAATTGATGTAAGTCATTGTTTCCAAGAGAAAGGGAGACCGGAGTGTAAAAAAGCGTTGTTTTTGGACGGCAATGAAGAAATGACTATGTTTTGCGATTTCTCCTGCTCAGAAAGACTTAGAAAGTTGATAATTGTGGGCAATGTTAGAAATGTCATGAGAAACAAGAATTATGTAAAAGAATTGATGTAAGTCATTGTTTCCAAGAGAAAGGGAGACAGGAGTGTAAAAAAGCGTTGTTTTTGGACGGCAATGAAGAAATGACTATGTTTTGCGATTTCTCCTTGCTCAGAAAGACTTAGAAAGTTGATAATTGTGGGCAATGTTAGAAATGTCATGAGAAACAAGAATTATGTAAAAGAATTGATGTAAGTCATTGTTTCCAAGAGAAAGGGAGACCGGAGTGTAAAAAAGCGTTGTTTTTGGACGGCAATGAAGAAATGACTGTTTTGCGATTTCTCCTTGCTCAGAAAGACTTAGAAAGTTGATAATTGTGGGCAATGTTAGAAATGTCATGAGAAACAAGAATTATGTAAAAGAATTGATGTAAGTCATTGTTTCCAAGAGAAAGGGAGACCGGAGTGTAAAAAAGCGTTGTTTTTGGACGGCAATGAAGAAATGACTATGTTTTGCGATTTCTCCTGCTCAGAAAGACTTAGAAAGTTGATAATTGTGGGCAATGTTAGAAATGTCATGAGAAACAAGAATTATGTAAAAGAATTGATGTAAGTCATTGTTTCCAAGAGAAAGGGAGACCGGAGTGTAAAAAAGCGTTGTTTTTGGACGGCAATGAAGAAATGACTATGTTTTGCGATTTCTCCTTGCTCAGAAAGACTTAGAAAGTTGATAATTGTGGGCAATGTTAGAAATGTCATGAGAAACAAGAATTATGTAAAAGAATTGATGTAAGTCATTGTTTCCAAGAGAAAGGGAGACCGGAGTGTAAAAAAGCGTTGTTTTTGGACGGCAATGAAGAAATGACTATGTTTTGCGATTTCTCCTGCTCAGAAAGACTTAGAAAGTTGAACTAATTGTGGGCAATGTTAGAAATGCTCATGAAGAAACAAGAATTATGTAAAAGAATTGATGTAAGTCATTGTTTCCAAGAGAAAGGGAGACCGGAGTGTAAAAAAGCGTTGTTTTTGGACGGCAATGAAGAAATGACTATGTTTTGCGATTT
>NW_027446734.1:0-46345 GCF_038048845.1 Mixophyes fleayi | reverse complement strand
TCAGAGGGACTCAGTGCAGAGAGAGAGAAAAGAGAGAGGACCAGAGGACTCAGTGCAGAGAGAGAGAAAGAGAGAGGAGCTGCGGGACTCAGTGCAGACAGAGAGAGAGACAGAAAGAAGAGAGAGGACCAGCGGGACTCAGTGCAGAGAGAGATAAGAGAGAGAACCAGCGGGACTCAGTGCAGAGAGAGATAAGAGAGAGAACCAGCGGGACTCAGTGCAGAGAGAGATAAGAGAGAGAACCAGCGGGACTCAGTGCAGAGAGAGAGGACCAGCGGGACTCAGTGCAGAGAGAGAGAAAAGAGAGAGGAGCTGCGGGACTCAGTGCAGACAGAGAGAAAATAGAGAGGAGCTGCGGGACTCAGTGCAGACAGAGAGAAAATAGAGAGGAGCTGCGGGACTCAGTGCAGACAGAGAGAGAGACAGAAAGAAGAGAGAGGACCAGAGGGACTCAGTGCAGAAAAAGAGAAGAGAGAGGACCGCGGGACTCAGTGCAGAGAGAGAGAAGAGAGAGGACAAGCGGGACTCAGTGCAGAGAGAGAGAAGAGAGAGGACCAGCGGGACTCAGTGCAGAGAGAGAGAAGAGAGAGGACCAGCGGGACTCAGTGCAGAGAGAGAGAAAAGAGAGGACCTGCGGGACTCCGTGCAGAGAGAGAGAGAAGAGAGAGGTCCAGCGGGATTCAGTGCAGAGAGAGAGAGAAGAGAGAGGACCAGCGGGACTCAGTGCAGAGAGAGATAAGAGAGAGAACCAGCGGACTCAGTGCAGAGAGAGATAAGAGAGAGAACCAGCGGGACTCAGTGCAGAGAGAGAGGACCAGCGGGACTCAGTGCAGAGAGAGAGAAAAGAGAGAGGAGCTGCGGGACTCAGTGCAGAGAGAGAAGAGAGAGGACCAGCGGGACTCAGTGCAGAGAGAGAAGAGAGAGGACCAGAGGGACTCAGTGCAGAGAGAGAGAAAAGAGAGAGGACCAGAGGGACTCAGTGCAGAGAGAGAGAAAAGAGAGAGGAGCTGCGGGACTCAGTGCAGACAGAGAGAGAGACAGAAAGAAGAGAGAGGACCAGCGGGACTCAGTGCAGAGAGAGATTAAGAGAGAGAACCAGCGGGACTCAGTGCAGAGAGAGATAAGAGAGAGAACCAGCGGGACTCAGTGCAGAGAGAGATAAGAGAGAGAACCAGCGGGACTCAGTGCAGAGAGAGAGGACCAGCGGGACTCAGTGCAGAGAGAGAGAAAAGAGAGAGGAGCTGCGGGACTCAGTGCAGACAGAGAGAAAATAGAGAGGAGCTGCGGGACTCAGTGCAGACAGAGAGAAAATAGAGAGGAGCTGCGGGACTCAGTGCAGACAGAGAGAGAGACAGAAAGAAGAGAGAGGACCAGAGGGACTCAGTGCAGAAAAAGAGAAGAGAGAGGACCGGCGGGACTCAGTGCAGAGAGAGAGAAGAGAGAGGACAAGCGGGACTCAGTGCAGAGAGAGAGAAGAGAGAGGACCAGCGGGACTCAGTGCAGAGAGAGAGAGAGACAGAAAGAAGAGAGAGGACCAGTGGGACTCAGTGCAGACAGAGAGAAAAGAGAGAGGAGCTGCGGGACTCAGTGCAGAGAGAGAAGAGAGAGGACCAGCGGGACTCAGTGCAGAGAGAGAAGAGAGAGGACCAGAGGGACTCAGTGCAGAGAGAGAGAAAAGAGAGAGGACCAGAGGGACTCAGTGCAGAGAGAGAGAAAAGAGAGAGGAGCTGCGGGACTCAGTGCAGACAGAGAGAGAGACAGAAAGAAGAGAGAGGACCAGCGGGACTCAGTGCAGAGAGAGATAAGAGAGAGAACCAGCGGGACTCAGTGCAGAGAGAGATAAGAGAGAGAACCAGCGGGACTCAGTGCAGAGAGAGATAAGAGAGAGAACCAGCGGGACTCAGTGCAGAGAGAGAGGACCAGCGGGACTCAGTGCAGAGAGAGAGAAAAGAGAGAGGAGCTGCGGGACTCAGTGCAGACAGAGAGAAAATAGAGAGGAGCTGCAGGACTCAGTGCAGACAGAGAGAGAGACAGAAAGAAGAGAGAGGACCAGTGGGACTCAGTGCAGACAGAGAGAAAAGAGAGAGGAGCTGCGGGACTCAGTGCAGAGAGAGAAGAGAGAGGACCAGCGGGACTCAGTGCAGAGAGAGAAGAGAGAGGACCAGAGGGACTCAGTGCAGAGAGAGAGAAAAGAGAGAGGACCAGAGGGACTCAGTGCAGAGAGAGAGAAAAGAGAGAGGAGCTGCGGGACTCAGTGCAGACAGAGAGAGAGACAGAAAGAAGAGAGAGGACCAGCGGGACTCAGTGCAGAGAGAGATAAGAGAGAGAACCAGCGGGACTCAGTGCAGAGAGAGATAAGAGAGAGAACCAGCGGGACTCAGTGCAGAGAGAGATAAGAGAGAGAACCAGCGGGACTCAGTGCAGAGAGAGAGGACCAGCGGGACTCAGTGCAGAGAGAGAGAAAAGAGAGAGGAGCTGCGGGACTCAGTGCAGACAGAGAGAAAATAGAGAGGAGCTGCGGGACTCAGTGCAGACAGAGAGAAAATAGAGAGGAGCTGCGGGACTCAGTGCAGACAGAGAGAGAGACAGAAAGAAGAGAGAGGACCAGAGGGACTCAGTGCAGAAAAAGAGAAGAGAGAGGACCGGCGGGACTCAGTGCAGAGAGAGAGAAGAGAGAGGACAAGCGGGACTCAGTGCAGAGAGAGAGAAGAGAGAGGACCAGCGGGACTCAGTGCAGAGAGAGAGAAGAGAGAGGACCAGCGGGACTCAGTGCAGAGAGAGAGAAAAGAGAGGACCTGCGGGACTCCGTGCAGAGAGAGAGAGAAGAGAGAGGTCCAGCGGGATTCAGTGCAGAGAGAGAGAGAAGAGAGAGGACCAGCGGGACTCAGTGCAGAGAGAGATAAGAGAGAGAACCAGCGGGACTCAGTGCAGAGAGAGATAAGAGAGAGAACCAGCGGGACTCAGTGCAGAGAGAGAGGACCAGCGGGACTCAGTGCAGAGAGAGAGAAAAGAGAGAGGAGCTGCGGGACTCAGTGCAGACAGAGAGAAAATAGAGAGGAGCTGCAGGACTCAGTGCAGACAGAGAGAGAGACAGAAAGAAGAGAGAGGACCAGTGGGACTCAGTGCAGACAGAGAGAAAAGAGAGAGGAGCTGCGGGACTCAGTGCAGAGAGAGAAGAGAGAGGACCAGCGGGACTCAGTGCAGAGAGAGAAGAGAGAGGACCAGAGGGACTCAGTGCAGAGAGAGAGAAAAGAGAGAGGAGCTGCGGGACTCAGTGCAGACAGAGAGAAAATAGAGAGGAGCTGCAGGACTCAGTGCAGACAGAGAGAGAGACAGAAAGAAGAGAGAGGACCAGTGGGACTCAGTGCAGACAGAGAGAAAAGAGAGAGGAGCTGCGGGACTCAGTGCAGAGAGAGAAGAGAGAGGACCAGCGGGACTCAGTGCAGAGAGAGAAGAGAGAGGACCAGAGGGACTCAGTGCAGAGAGAGAGAAAAGAGAGAGGACCAGAGGGACTCAGTGCAGAGAGAGAGAAAAGAGAGAGGAGCTGCGGGACTCAGTGCAGACAGAGAGAGAGACAGAAAGAAGAGAGAGGACCAGCGGGACTCAGTGCAGAGAGAGATAAGAGAGAGAACCAGCGGGACTCAGTGCAGAGAGAGATAAGAGAGAGAACCAGCGGGACTCAGTGCAGAGAGAGATAAGAGAGAGAACCAGCGGGACTCAGTGCAGAGAGAGAGGACCAGCGGGACTCAGTGCAGAGAGAGAGAAAGAGAGAGGAGCTGCGGGACTCAGTGCAGACAGAGAGAAAATAGAGAGGAGCTGCGGGACTCAGTGCAGACAGAGAGAAAATAGAGAGGAGCTGCGGGACTCAGTGCAGACAGAGAGAGAGACAGAAAGAAGAGAGAGGACCAGAGGGACTCAGTGCAGAAAAAGAGAAGAGAGAGGACCGGCGGGACTCAGTGCAGAGAGAGAGAAGAGAGAGGACAAGCGGGACTCAGTGCAGAGAGAGAGAAGAGAGAGGACCAGCGGGACTCAGTGCAGAGAGAGAGAAGAGAGAGGACCAGCGGGACTCAGTGCAGAGAGAGAGAAAAGAGAGGACCTGCGGGACTCCGTGCAGAGAGAGAGAGAAGAGAGAGGTCCAGCGGGATTCAGTGCAGAGAGAGAGAGAAGAGAGAGGACCAGCGGGACTCAGTGCAGAGAGAGATAAGAGAGAGAACCAGCGGGACTCAGTGCAGAGAGAGATAAGAGAGAGAACCAGCGGGACTCAGTGCAGAGAGAGAGGACCAGCGGGACTCAGTGCAGAGAGAGAGAAAAGAGAGAGGAGCTGCGGGACTCAGTGCAGAGAGAGAAGAGAGAGGACCAGCGGGACTCAGTGCAGAGAGAGAAGAGAGAGGACCAGAGGGACTCAGTGCAGAGAGAGAGAAAAGAGAGAGGACCAGAGGGACTCAGTGCAGAGAGAGAGAAAAGAGAGAGGAGCTGCGGGACTCAGTGCAGACAGAGAGAGAGACAGAAAGAAGAGAGAGGACCAGCGGGACTCAGTGCAGAGAGAGATAAGAGAGAGAACCAGCGGGACTCAGTGCAGAGAGAGATAAGAGAGAGAACCAGCGGGACTCAGTGCAGAGAGAGATAAGAGAGAGAACCAGCGGGACTCAGTGCAGAGAGAGAGGACCAGCGGGACTCAGTGCAGAGAGAGAGAAAAGAGAGAGGAGCTGCGGGACTCAGTGCAGACAGAGAGAAAATAGAGAGGAGCTGCGGGACTCAGTGCAGACAGAGAGAAAATAGAGAGGAGCTGCGGGACTCAGTGCAGACAGAGAGAGAGACAGAAAGAAGAGAGAGGACCAGAGGGACTCAGTGCAGAAAAAGAGAAGAGAGAGGACCGGCGGGACTCAGTGCAGAGAGAGAGAAGAGAGAGGACAAGCGGGACTCAGTGCAGAGAGAGAGAAGAGAGAGGACCAGCGGGACTCAGTGCAGAGAGAGAGAGAGACAGAAAGAAGAGAGAGGACCAGTGGGACTCAGTGCAGACAGAGAGAAAAGAGAGAGGAGCTGCGGGACTCAGTGCAGAGAGAGAAGAGAGAGGACCAGCGGGACTCAGTGCAGAGAGAGAAGAGAGAGGACCAGAGGGACTCAGTGCAGAGAGAGAGAAAAGAGAGAGGACCAGAGGGACTCAGTGCAGAGAGAGAGAAAGAGAGAGGAGCTGCGGGACTCAGTGCAGACAGAGAGAGAGACAGAAAGAAGAGAGAGGACCAGCGGGACTCAGTGCAGAGAGAGATAAGAGAGAGAACCAGCGGGACTCAGTGCAGAGAGAGATAAGAGAGAGAACCAGCGGGACTCAGTGCAGAGAGAGATAAGAGAGAGAACCAGCGGGACTCAGTGCAGAGAGAGAGGACCAGCGGGACTCAGTGCAGAGAGAGAGAAAAGAGAGAGGAGCTGCGGGACTCAGTGCAGACAGAGAGAAAATAGAGAGGAGCTGCAGGACTCAGTGCAGACAGAGAGAGAGACAGAAAGAAGAGAGAGGACCAGTGGGACTCAGTGCAGACAGAGAGAAAAGAGAGAGGAGCTGCGGGACTCAGTGCAGAGAGAGAAGAGAGAGGACCAGCGGGACTCAGTGCAGAGAGAGAAGAGAGAGGACCAGAGGGACTCAGTGCAGAGAGAGAGAAAAGAGAGAGGACCAGAGGGACTCAGTGCAGAGAGAGAGAAAAGAGAGAGGAGCTGCGGGACTCAGTGCAGACAGAGAGAGAGACAGAAAGAAGAGAGAGGACCAGCGGGACTCAGTGCAGAGAGAGATAAGAGAGAGAACCAGCGGGACTCAGTGCAGAGAGAGATAAGAGAGAGAACCAGCGGGACTCAGTGCAGAGAGAGATAAGAGAGAGAACCAGCGGGACTCAGTGCAGAGAGAGAGGACCAGCGGGACTCAGTGCAGAGAGAGAGAAAAGAGAGAGGAGCTGCGGGACTCAGTGCAGACAGAGAGAAAATAGAGAGGAGCTGCGGGACTCAGTGCAGACAGAGAGAAAATAGAGAGGAGCTGCGGGACTCAGTGCAGACAGAGAGAGAGACAGAAAGAAGAGAGAGGACCAGAGGGACTCAGTGCAGAAAAGAGAAGAGAGAGGACCGGCGGGACTCAGTGCAGAGAGAGAGAAGAGAGAGGACAAGCGGGACTCAGTGCAGAGAGAGAGAAGAGAGAGGACCAGCGGGACTCAGTGCAGAGAGAGAGAAGAGAGAGGACCAGCGGGACTCAGTGCAGAGAGAGAGAAAAGAGAGGACCTGCGGGACTCCGTGCAGAGAGAGAGAGAAGAGAGAGGTCCAGCGGGATTCAGTGCAGAGAGAGAGAGAAGAGAGAGGACCAGCGGGACTCAGTGCAGAGAGAGATAAGAGAGAGAACCAGCGGGACTCAGTGCAGAGAGAGATAAGAGAGAGAACCAGCGGGACTCAGTGCAGAGAGAGAGGACCAGCGGGACTCAGTGCAGAGAGAGAGAAAAGAGAGAGGAGCTGCGGGACTCAGTGCAGACAGAGAGAAAATAGAGAGGAGCTGCAGGACTCAGTGCAGACAGAGAGAGAGACAGAAAGAAGAGAGAGGACCAGTGGGACTCAGTGCAGACAGAGAGAAAAGAGAGAGGAGCTGCGGGACTCAGTGCAGAGAGAGAAGAGAGAGGACCAGCGGGACTCAGTGCAGAGAGAGAAGAGAGAGGACCAGAGGGACTCAGTGCAGAGAGAGAGAAAAGAGAGAGGACCAGAGGGACTCAGTGCAGAGAGAGAGAAAAGAGAGAGGAGCTGCGGGACTCAGTGCAGACAGAGAGAGAGACAGAAAGAAGAGAGAGGACCAGCGGGACTCAGTGCAGAGAGAGATAAGAGAGAGAACCAGCGGGACTCAGTGCAGAGAGAGATAAGAGAGAGAACCAGCGGGACTCAGTGCAGAGAGAGATAAGAGAGAGAACCAGCGGGACTCAGTGCAGAGAGAGAGGACCAGCGGGACTCAGTGCAGAGAGAGAGAAAAGAGAGAGGAGCTGCGGGACTCAGTGCAGACAGAGAGAAAATAGAGAGGAGCTGCGGGACTCAGTGCAGACAGAGAGAAAATAGAGAGGAGCTGCGGGACTCAGTGCAGACAGAGAGAGAGACAGAAAGAAGAGAGAGGACCAGAGGGACTCAGTGCAGAAAAAGAGAAGAGAGAGGACCGGCGGGACTCAGTGCAGAGAGAGAGAAGAGAGAGGACAAGCGGGACTCAGTGCAGAGAGAGAGAAGAGAGAGGACCAGCGGGACTCAGTGCAGAGAGAGAGAAGAGAGAGGACCAGCGGGACTCAGTGCAGAGAGAGAGAAAAGAGAGGACCTGCGGGACTCCGTGCAGAGAGAGAGAGAGAAGAGAGAGGTCCAGCGGGATTCAGTGCAGAGAGAGAGAGAAGAGAGAGGACCAGCGGGACTCAGTGCAGAGAGAGATAAGAGAGAGAACCAGCGGGACTCAGTGCAGAGAGAGATAAGAGAGAGAACCAGCGGGACTCAGTGCAGAGAGAGAGGACCAGCGGGACTCAGTGCAGAGAGAGAGAAAAGAGAGAGGAGCTGCGGGACTCAGTGCAGACAGAGAGAAAATAGAGAGGAGCTGCAGGACTCAGTGCAGACAGAGAGAGAGACAGAAAGAAGAGAGAGGACCAGTGGGACTCAGTGCAGACAGAGAGAAAAGAGAGAGGAGCTGCGGGACTCAGTGCAGAGAGAGAAGAGAGAGGACCAGCGGGACTCAGTGCAGAGAGAGAAGAGAGAGGACCAGAGGGACTCAGTGCAGAGAGAGAGAAAAGAGAGAGGAGCTGCGGGACTCAGTGCAGACAGAGAGAGAGACAGAAAGAAGAGAGAGGACCAGCGGGACTCAGTGCAGAGAGAGATAAGAGAGAGAACCAGCGGGACTCAGTGCAGAGAGAGATAAGAGAGAGAACCAGCGGGACTCAGTGCAGAGAGAGAGGACCAGCGGGACTCAGTGCAGAGAGAGAGAAAAGAGAGAGGAGCTGCGGGACTCAGTGCAGACAGAGAGAGAGACAGAAAGAAGAGAGAGGACCAGAGGGACTCAGTGCAGAAAAAGAGAAGAGAGAGGACCGGCGGGACTCAGTGCAGAGAGAGAGAAGAGAGAGGACAAGCGGGACTCAGTGCAGAGAGAGAGAAGAGAGAGGACCAGCGGGACTCAGTGCAGAGAGAGAGAAGAGAGAGGACCAGCGGGACTCAGTGCAGAGAGAGAGAAAAGAGAGGACCTGCGGGACTCCGTGCAGAGAGAGAGAGAAGAGAGAGGACCAGCGGGACTCAGTGCAGAGAGAGATAAGAGAGAGAACCAGCGGGACTCAGTGCAGAGAGAGATAAGAGAGAGAACCAGCGGGACTCAGTGCAGAGAGAGAGGACCAGCAGGACTCAGTGCAGAGAGAGAGAAAAGAGAGAGGAGCTGCGGGACTCAGTGCAGACAGAGAGAAAATAGAGAGGAGCTGCGGGACTCAGTGCAGACAGAGAGAGAGACAGAAAGAAGAGAGAGGACCAGCGGGACTCAGTGCAGACAGAGAGAGAAGAGAGAGGACCAGCGGGACTCAGTGCAGAGAGAGAAGAGAGAGGACCAGAGGGACTCAGTGCAGAGAGAGAGAAAAGAGAGGACCTGCGGGACTCAGTGCAGAGAGAGAGAAAAGAGAGAGGAGCTGCGGGACTCAGTGCAGACAGAGAGAGAGACAGAAAGAAGAGAGAGGACAAGAGGGACTCAGTGCAGAGAGAGAAGAGAGAGGACCAGAGGGAATCAGTGCAGAGAGAGAGAAAAGAGAGGACCTGCGGGACTCCGTGCAGAGAGAGAAAGAAGAGAGAGGACCAGCGGGACTCAGTGCAGAGAGAGAGAGAAAAGAGAGGACCTGCGGGACTCCGTGCAGAGAGAGAAAGAAGAGAGAGGACCAGCGGGACTCAGTGCAGAGAGAGAGAGAGGAGAGAGAGAGAAGAGCTGCGGGACTCCGTGCAGAGAGAGAGAGAAGAGAGAGGTCCAGCGGGATTCAGTGCAGAGAGAGAGAGAAGAGAGAGGACCAGCGGGACTCAGTGCAGAGAGAGATAAGAGAGAGAACCAGCGGGACTCAGTGCAGAGAGAGATAAGAGAGAGAACCAGCGGGACTCAGTGCAGAGAGAGATAAGAGAGAGAACCAGCGGGACTCAGTGCAGAGAGATAAGAGAGAGAACCAGCGGGACTCAGTGCAGAGAGAGAGGACCAGCGGGACTCAGTGCAGAGAGAGAGAAAAGAGAGAGGAGCTGCGGGACTCAGTGCAGACAGAGAGAAAATAGAGAGGAGCTGCAGGACTCAGTGCAGCCAGAGAGAGAGACAGAAAGAAGAGAGAGGACCAGTGGGACTCAGTGCAGACAGAGAGAAAAGAGAGAGGAGCTGCGGGACTCAGTGCAGAGAGAGAAGAGAGAGGACCAGCGGGACTCAGTGCAGAGAGAGAAGAGAGAGGACCAGAGGGACTCAGTGCAGAGAGAGAGAAAAGAGAGAGGAGCTGCGGGACTCAGTGCAGACAGAGAGAGAGACAGAAAGAAGAGAGAGGACCAGCGGGACTCAGTGCAGAGAGAGATAAGAGAGAGAACCAGCGGGACTCAGTGCAGAGAGAGATAAGAGAGAGAACCAGCGGGACTCAGTGCAGAGAGAGAGGACCAGCGGGACTCAGTGCAGAGAGAGAGAAAAGAGAGAGGAGCTGCGGGACTCAGTGCAGACAGAGAGAAAATAGAGAGGAGCTGCGGGACTCAGTGCAGACAGAGAGAGAGACAGAAAGAAGAGAGAGGACCAGAGGGACTCAGTGCAGAAAAAGAGAAGAGAGAGGACCGGCGGGACTCAGTGCAGAGAGAGAGAAGAGAGAGGACAAGCGGGACTCAGTGCAGAGAGAGAGAAGAGAGAGGACCAGCGGGACTCAGTGCAGAGAGAGAGAAGAGAGAGGACCAGCGGGACTCAGTGCAGAGAGAGAGAAAAGAGAGGACCTGCGGGACTCCGTGCAGAGAGAGAGAGAAGAGAGAGGACCAGCGGGACTCAGTGCAGAGAGAGAGAGAAGAGAGAGGACCAGCGGGACTCAGTGCAGAGAGAGATAAGAGAGAGAACCAGCGGGACTCAGTGCAGAGAGAGAGGACCAGCAGGACTCAGTGCAGAGAGAGAGAAAAGAGAGAGGAGCTGCGGGACTCAGTGCAGACAGAGAGAAAATAGAGAGGAGCTGCGGGACTCAGTGCAGACAGAGAGAGAGACAGAAAGAAGAGAGAGGACCAGCGGGACTCAGTGCAGACAGAGAGAAAAGAGAGAGGACCAGCGGGACTCAGTGCAGAGAGAGAAGAGAGAGGACCAGCGGGACTCAGTGCAGAGAGAGAAGAGAGAGGACCAGAGGGACTCAGTGCAGAGAGAGAAGAGAGAGGACCAGAGGGACTCAGTGCAGAGAGAGAGAAAAGAGAGGACCTGCGGGACTCAGTGCAGAGAGAGAGAAAAGAGAGAGGAGCTGCGGGACTCAGTGCAGACAGAGAGAGAGACAGAAAGAAGAGAGAGGACCAGAGGGACTCAGTGCAGAGAGAGAAGAGAGAGGACCAGAGGGACTCAGTGCAGAGAGAGAGAAAAGAGAGGACCTGCGGGACTCCGTGCAGAGAGAGAAAGAAGAGAGAGGACCAGCGGGACTCAGTGCAGAGAGAGAGAGAAGAGAGAGAACCAGCGGGACTCAGTGCAGAGAGAGAGGACCAGCGGGACTCAGTGCAGAGAGAGAGAAAAGAGAGAGGAGCTGCGGGACTCAGTGCAGACAGAGAGAAAATAGAGAGGAGCTGCGGGTCTCAGTGCAGACAGAGAGAGAGACAGAAAGAAGAGAGAGGACCAGCGGACTCAGTGCAGACAGAGAGAAAAGAGAGAGGACCAGCGGGACTCAGTGCAGAAAGAGAAGAGAGAGGACCAGAGGGACTCAGTGCAGAGAGAGAGAAAAGAGAGGACCTGCGGGACTCAGTGCAGAGAGAGAGAAAAGAGAGAGGAGCTGCGGGACTCAGTGCAGACAGAGAGAGAGACAGAAAGAAGAGAGGACCAGAGGGACTCAGTGCAGAAAAAGAGAAGAGAGAGGACCGGCGGGACTCAGTGCAGAGAGAGAGAAGAGAGAGGACCAGAGGGACTCAGTGCAGAGAGAGAGAAAAGAGAGGACCTGCGGGACTCAGTGCAGAGAGAGAGAAAAGAGGAGCTGCGGGACTCAGTGCAGACAGAGAGAGAGACAGAAAGAAGAGAGAGGACCAGAGGAAATCAGTGCAGAAAAAGAGAAGAGAGAGGACCAGCGGGACTCAGTGCAGAGAGAGAAGAGAGAGGACCAGAGGGACTCAGTGCAGAGAGAGAGAAAAGAGAGGACCTGCGGGACTCCGTGCAGAGAGAGAGAGAAGAGAGAGGACCAGCGGGACTCAGTGCAGAGAGAGAGAGAAGAGAGAGAACCAGCGGGACTCAGTGCAGAGAGAGAGGACCAGCGGGACTCAGTGCAGAGAGAGAGAAAAGAGAGAGGAGCTGCGGGACTCAGTGCAGACAGAGAGAGAGACAGAAAGAAGAGAGAGGACCAGCGGGACTCAGTGCAGACAGAGAGAAAAGAGAGAGGACAAGCAGGACTCAGTGCAGAAAGAGAAGAGAGAGGACCAGAGGGACTCAGTGCAGAGAGAGAGAAAAGAGAGGACCTGCGGGACTCAGTGCAGAGAGAGAGAAAAGAGAGAGGAGCTGCGGGACTCAGTGCAGACAGAGAGAGAGACAGAAAGAAGAGAGGACCAGAGGGACTTAGTGCAGAAAAAGAGAAGAGAGAGGACCGGCGGGACTCAGTGCAGAGAGAGAGAAGAGAGAGGACCAGCGGGACTCAGTGCAGAGAGAGAAGAGAGAGGACCAGAGGGACTCAGTGCAGAGAGAGAGAAAAGAGAGGACCGGCGGGACTCAGTGCAGAGAGAGAGAAGAGAGAGGACAAGCGGGACTCAGTGCAGAGAGAGAGAAGAGAGAGGACCAGCGGGACTCAGTGCAGAGAGAGAGAAGAGAGAGGACCAGCGGGACTCAGTGCAGAGAGAGAGAAAAGAGAGGACCTGCGGGACTCCGTGCAGAGAGAGAGAGAAGAGAGAGGACCAGCGGGACTCAGTGCAGAGAGAGATAAGAGAGAGAACCAGCGGGACTCAGTGCAGAGAGAGATAAGAGAGAGAACCAGCGGGACTCAGTGCAGAGAGAGAGGACCAGCAGGACTCAGTGCAGAGAGAGAGAAAAGAGAGAGGAGCTGCGGGACTCAGTGCAGACAGAGAGAAAATAGAGAGGAGCTGCGGGACTCAGTGCAGACAGAGAGAGAGACAGAAAGAAGAGAGAGGACCAGCGGGACTCAGTGCAGACAGAGAGAGAAGAGAGAGGACCAGCGGGACTCAGTGCAGAGAGAGAAGAGAGAGGACCAGAGGGACTCAGTGCAGAGAGAGAGAAAAGAGAGGACCTGCGGGACTCAGTGCAGAGAGAGAGAAAAGAGAGAGGAGCTGCGGGACTCAGTGCAGACAGAGAGAGAGACAGAAAGAAGAGAGAGGACAAGAGGGACTCAGTGCAGAGAGAGAAGAGAGAGGACCAGAGGGAATCAGTGCAGAGAGAGAGAAAAGAGAGGACCTGCGGGACTCCGTGCAGAGAGAGAAAGAAGAGAGAGGACCAGCGGGACTCAGTGCAGAGAGAGAGAGAAAAGAGAGGACCTGCGGGACTCCGTGCAGAGAGAGAAAGAAGAGAGAGGACCAGCGGGACTCAGTGCAGAGAGAGAGAGAGGAGAGAGAGAGAAGAGCTGCGGGACTCCGTGCAGAGAGAGAGAGAAGAGAGAGGTCCAGCGGGATTCAGTGCAGAGAGAGAGAGAAGAGAGAGGACCAGCGGGACTCAGTGCAGAGAGAGATAAGAGAGAGAACCAGCGGGACTCAGTGCAGAGAGAGATAAGAGAGAGAACCAGCGGGACTCAGTGCAGAGAGAGATAAGAGAGAGAACCAGCGGGACTCAGTGCAGAGAGAGATAAGAGAGAGAACCAGCGGGACTCAGTGCAGAGAGAGAGGACCAGCGGGACTCAGTGCAGAGAGAGAGAAAAGAGAGAGGAGCTGCGGGACTCAGTGCAGACAGAGAGAAAATAGAGAGGAGCTGCAGGACTCAGTGCAGCCAGAGAGAGAGACAGAAAGAAGAGAGAGGACCAGTGGGACTCAGTGCAGACAGAGAGAAAAGAGAGAGGAGCTGCGGGACTCAGTGCAGAGAGAGAAGAGAGAGGACCAGCGGGACTCAGTGCAGAGAGAGAAGAGAGAGGACCAGAGGGACTCAGTGCAGAGAGAGAGAAAAGAGAGAGGAGCTGCGGGACTCAGTGCAGACAGAGAGAGAGACAGAAAGAAGAGAGAGGACCAGCGGGACTCAGTGCAGAGAGAGATAAGAGAGAGAACCAGCGGGACTCAGTGCAGAGAGAGATAAGAGAGAGAACCAGCGGGACTCAGTGCAGAGAGAGAGGACCAGCGGGACTCAGTGCAGAGAGAGAGAAAAGAGAGAGGAGCTGCGGGACTCAGTGCAGACAGAGAGAAAATAGAGAGGAGCTGCGGGACTCAGTGCAGACAGAGAGAGAGACAGAAAGAAGAGAGAGGACCAGAGGGACTCAGTGCAGAAAAAGAGAAGAGAGAGGACCGGCGGGACTCAGTGCAGAGAGAGAGAAGAGAGAGGACAAGCGGGACTCAGTGCAGAGAGAGAGAAGAGAGAGGACCAGCGGGACTCAGTGCAGAGAGAGAGAAGAGAGAGGACCAGCGGGACTCAGTGCAGAGAGAGAGAAAAGAGAGGACCTGCGGGACTCCGTGCAGAGAGAGAGAGAAGAGAGAGGACCAGCGGGACTCAGTGCAGAGAGAGAGAGAAGAGAGAGGACCAGCGGGACTCAGTGCAGAGAGAGATAAGAGAGAGAACCAGCGGGACTCAGTGCAGAGAGAGAGGACCAGCAGGACTCAGTGCAGAGAGAGAGAAAAGAGAGAGGAGCTGCGGGACTCAGTGCAGACAGAGAGAAAATAGAGAGGAGCTGCGGGACTCAGTGCAGACAGAGAGAGAGACAGAAAGAAGAGAGAGGACCAGCGGGACTCAGTGCAGACAGAGAGAAAAGAGAGAGGACCAGCGGGACTCAGTGCAGAGAGAGAAGAGAGAGGACCAGCGGGACTCAGTGCAGAGAGAGAAGAGAGAGGACCAGAGGGACTCAGTGCAGAGAGAGAAGAGAGAGGACCAGAGGGACTCAGTGCAGAGAGAGAGAAAAGAGAGGACCTGCGGGACTCAGTGCAGAGAGAGAGAAAAGAGAGAGGAGCTGCGGGACTCAGTGCAGACAGAGAGAGAGACAGAAAGAAGAGAGAGGACCAGAGGGACTCAGTGCAGAGAGAGAAGAGAGAGGACCAGAGGGACTCAGTGCAGAGAGAGAGAAAAGAGAGGACCTGCGGGACTCCGTGCAGAGAGAGAAAGAAGAGAGAGGACCAGCGGGACTCAGTGCAGAGAGAGAGAGAAGAGAGAGAACCAGCGGGACTCAGTGCAGAGAGAGAGGACCAGCGGGACTCAGTGCAGAGAGAGAGAAAAGAGAGAGGAGCTGCGGGACTCAGTGCAGACAGAGAGAAAATAGAGAGGAGCTGCGGGTCTCAGTGCAGACAGAGAGAGAGACAGAAAGAAGAGAGAGGACCAGCGGGACTCAGTGCAGACAGAGAGAAAAGAGAGAGGACCAGCGGGACTCAGTGCAGAAAGAGAAGAGAGAGGACCAGAGGGACTCAGTGCAGAGAGAGAGAAAAGAGAGGACCTGCGGGACTCAGTGCAGAGAGAGAGAAAAGAGAGAGGAGCTGCGGGACTCAGTGCAGACAGAGAGAGAGACAGAAAGAAGAGAGGACCAGAGGGACTCAGTGCAGAAAAAGAGAAGAGAGAGGACCGGCGGGACTCAGTGCAGAGAGAGAGAAGAGAGAGGACCAGAGGGACTCAGTGCAGAGAGAGAGAAAAGAGAGGACCTGCGGGACTCAGTGCAGAGAGAGAGAAAAGAGGAGCTGCGGGACTCAGTGCAGACAGAGAGAGAGACAGAAAGAAGAGAGAGGACCAGAGGAAATCAGTGCAGAAAAAGAGAAGAGAGAGGACCAGCGGGACTCAGTGCAGAGAGAGAAGAGAGAGGACCAGAGGGACTCAGTGCAGAGAGAGAGAAAAGAGAGGACCAGAGGGACTCAGTGCAGAGAGAGAGAAAAGAGAGAGGAGCTGCGGGACTCAGTGCAGAGAGAGAGAAAAGAGAGAGGAGCTGCGGGACTCAGTGCAGAGAGAGAGAAAAGAGAGAGGAGCTGCGGGACTCAGTGCAGAGAGAGAGAAAAGAGAGAGGAGCTGCGGGACTCAGTGCAGAGAGAGAGAAAAGAGAGAGGAGCTGCGGGACTCAGTGCAGAGAGAGAGAAAAGAGAGAGGAGCTGCGGGACTCAGTGCAGAGAGAGAGAAAAGAGAGAGGAGCTGCGGGACTCAGTGCAGAGAGAGAGAAAAGAGAGAGGAGCTGCGGGACTCAGTGCAGAGAGAGAGAAAAGAGAGAGGAGCTTCGGGACTCAGTGCAGAGAGAGAGAAAAGAGAGAGGAGCTGCGGGACTCAGTGCAGAGAGAGAGAAAAGAGAGAGGAGCTGCGGGACTCAGTGCAGAGAGAGAGAAAAGAGAGAGGAGCTGCGGGACTCAGTGCAGAGAGAGAGAAAAGAGAGAGGAGCTGCGGGACTCAGTGCAGAGAGAGAGAGAAGAGAGATGACCTGCGGGACTCAGTGCAGAGAGAGAGAGAAGAGAGATGACCTGCGGGACTCAGTGCAGAGAGAGAGAGAAGAGAGATGACCTGCGGGACTCAGTGCAGAGAGAGAGAGAAGAGAGATGACCTGCGGGACTCAGTGCAGAGAGAGAGAGAAGAGAGATGACCTGCGGGACTCAGTGCAGAGAGAGAGAGAAGAGAGATGACCTGCGGGACTCAGTGCAGAGAGAGAGAGAAGAGAGATGACCTGCGGGACTCAGTGCAGAGAGAGAGAGAAGAGAGATGACCTGCGGGACTCAGTGCAGAGAGAGAGAGAAGAGAGATGACCTGCGGGACTCAGTGCAGAGAGAGAGAGAAGAGAGATGACCTGCGGGACTCAGTGCAGAGAGAGAGAGAAGAGAGATGACCTGCGGGACTCAGTGCAGAGAGAGAAGAGAGATGACCTGCGGGACTCAGTGCAGAGAGAGAGAGAAGAGAGATGACCTGCGGGACTCAGTGCAGAGAGAGAAGAGAGATGACCTGCGGGACTCAGTGCAGAGAGAGAAGAGAGATGACCTGCGGGACTCAGTGCAGAGAGAGAAGAGAGATGACCTGCGGGACTCAGTGCAGAGAGAGAAGAGAGATGACCTGCGGGACTCAGTGCAGAGAGAGAAGAGAGATGACCTGCGGGACTCAGTGCAGAGAGAGAAGAGAGATGACATGCGGGACTCAGTGCAGAGAGAGAAGAGAGAGGACCAGCGGGACTCAGTGCAGAGAGAGAAGAGAGAGGACCAGAGGGACTCAGTGCAGAGAGAGAAGAGAGAGGACCAGCGGGACTCAGTGCAGAGAGAGAAGAGAGAGGACCAGAGGACTCAGTGCAGAGAGAGAGAAAGAGAGGACTTGCGGGACTCAGTGCAGAGAGAGAGAAAAGAGAGAGGAGCTGCGGGACTCAGTGCAGACAGAGAGAGAGACAGAAAGAAGAGAGAGGACCAGAGGGACTCAGTGCAGAAAAGAGAAGAGAGAGGACCGGCGGGACTCAGTGCAGAGAGAGAGAAGAGAGAGGACCAGCGGGACTCAGTGCAGAGAGAGAAGAGAGAGGACCAGCGGGACTCAGTGCACAGAGAGAGAAAATAGAGAGGAGCTGCGGGACTCAGTGCAGACAGAGAGAGAGACAGAAAGAAGAGAGAGGACCAGCGGGACTCAGTGCAGAGAGAGAAGAGAGAGGACCAGAGGGACTCAGTGCAGAGAGAGAGAAAGAGAGAGGAGCTGCGGGACTCAGTGCAGAGAGAGAGAAAAGAGAGAGGAGCTGCGGGACTCAGTGCAGAGAGAGAGAAAAGAGAGAGGAGCTGCGGGACTCAGTGCAGACAGAGAGAGAGACAGAAAGAAGAGAGAGGACCAGAGGGACTCAGTGCAGAGAGAGAGAAAAGAGAGGAGCTGCGGGACTCAGTGCAGAGAGAGAGAAAAGAGAGAGGAGCTGCGGGACTCAGTGCAGAGAGAGAGAAAAGAGAGAGGAGCTGCGGGACTCAGTGCAGAGAGAGAGAAAAGAGAGAGGAGCTGCGGGACTCAGTGCAGAGAGAGAGAGAAGAGAGAGGACCTGCGGGACTCAGTGCAGAGAGAGAGAGAAGAGAGATGACCTGCGGGACTCAGTGCAGAGAGAGAGAGAAGAGAGATGACCTGCGGGACTCAGTGCAGAGAGAGAGAGAAGAGAGAGGACCGGCGGGACTCAGTGCAGAAAAAGAGAAGAGAGAGGACCGCGGGACTCAGTGCAGAGAGAGAGAAGAGAGAGGACCGGCGGGACTCAGTGCAGAGAGAGAGAAGAGAGAGGACCGGCGGGACTCAGTGCAGAGAGAGAGAAGAGAGAGGACCGGCGGGACTCAGTGCAGAGAGAGAAGAGAGAGGACCTGCGGGACTCAGTGCAGAGAGAGAAGAGAGAGGAGCTGCGGGACTCAGTGCAGAGAGAGAGAAAAGAGAGAGGAGCTGCGGGACTCAGTGCAGAGAGAGAGAAAAGAGAGAGGAGCTGCGGGACTCAGTGCAGAGAGAGAGAAAAGAGAGAGGAGCTGCGGGACTCAGTGCAGAGAGAGAGAAAAGAGAGAGGAGCTGCGGGACTCAGTGCAGAGAGAGAGAAAGAGAGAGGAGCTGCGGGACTCAGTGCAGAGAGAGAGAAAAGAGAGAGGAGCTGCGGGACTCAGTGCAGAGAGAGAGAAAAGAGAGAGAGCTGCGGGACTCAGTGCAGAGAGAGAGAGAAGAGAGATGACCTGCGGGACTCAGTGCAGAGAGAGAGAGAAGAGAGATGACCTGCGGGACTCAGTGCAGAGAGAGAGAGAAGAGAGATGACCTGCGGGACTCAGTGCAGAGAGAGAGAGAAGAGAGATGACCTGCGGGACTCAGTGCAGAGAGAGAGAGAAGAGAGATGACCTGCGGGACTCAGTGCAGAGAGAGAGAGAAGAGAGATGACCTGCGGGACTCAGTGCAGAGAGAGAGAGAAGAGAGATGACCTGCGGGACTCAGTGCAGAGAGAGAGAGAAGAGAGATGACCTGCGGGACTCAGTGCAGAGAGAGAGAAGAGAGATGACCTGCGGGACTCAGTGCAGAGAGAGAAGAGAGATGACCTGCGGGACTCAGTGCAGAGAGATCGAAGAGAGATGACCTGCGGGACTCAGTGCAGAGAGAGAAGAGAGATGACCTGCGGGACTCAGTGCAGAGAGAGAGAGAAGAGAGATGACCTGCGGGACTCAGTGCAGAGAGAGAAGAGAGATGACCTGCGGGACTCAGTGCAGAGAGAGAAGAGAGATGACCTGCGGGACTCTGTGCAGAGAGAGAAGAGAGAGGACCAGCGGGACTCAGTGCAGAGAGAGAAGAGAGAGGACCAGAGGGACTCAGTGCAGAGAGAGAGAAAAGAGAGGACCTGCGGGACTCAGTGCAGAGAAAGAGAAAAGAGAGAGGAGCTGCGGGACTCAGTGCAGACAGAGAGAGAGACAGAAAGAAGAGAGAGGACCAGAGGGACTCAGTGCAGAAAAAGAGAAGAGAGAGGACCGGCGGGACTCAGTGCAGAGAGAGAGAAGAGAGAGGACCAGCGGGACTCAGTGCAGAGAGAGAAGAGAGAGGACCAGAGGGACTCAGTGCAGAGAGAGAGAGAAGTGAGAGGACCAGCGGGACTCAGTGCAGAGAGAGAGAAAATAGAGAGGAGCTGCGGGACTCAGTGCAGACAGAGAGAGAGACAGAAAGAAGAGAGAGGACCAGCGGGACTCAGTGCAGACAGAGAGAAAAGAGAGAGGAGCTGCGGGACTCAGTGCAGAGAGAGAAGAGAGAGGACCAGCGGGACTCAGTGCAGAGAGAGAGAAAAGAGAGGACCTGCGGGACTCAGTGCAGAGAGAGAGAAAATAGAAAGGAGCTGCGGGACTCAGTGCAGACAGAGAGAGAGACAGAAAGAAGAGAGAGGACCAGAGGGACTCAGTGCAGAAAAAGAGAAGAGAGAGGACCGGCGGGACTCAGTGCAGAGAGAGAGAAGAGAGAGGACCAGCGGGACTCAGTGCAGAGAGAGAAGAGAGAGGACCAGAGGGACTCAGTGCAGAGAGAGAGAAAAGAGAGGACCTGCGGGACTCAGTGCAGAGAGAGAGAAAAGAGAGAGGAGCTGCGGGACTCAGTGCAGAGAGAGAGAAAAGAGAGAGGAGCTGCGGGACTCAGTGCAGAGAGAGAGAAAAGAGAGAGGAGCTGCGGGACTCAGTGCAGAGAGAGAGAAAAGAGAGGACCAGCGGGGACTCAGTGCAGAGAGAGAGAGAAGAGAGATGACCTGCGGGACTCAGTGCAGAGAGAGAGAGAAGAGAGATGACCTGCGGGACTCAGTGCAGAGAGAGAGAGAAGAGAGATGACCTGCGGGACTCAGTGCAGAGAGAGAGAGAAGAGAGATGACCTGCGGGACTCAGTGCAGAGAGAGAGAGAAGAGAGATGACCTGCGGGACTCAGTGCAGAGAGAGAGAGAAGAGAGATGACCTGCGGGACTCAGTGCAGAGAGAGAGAGAAGAGAGATGACCTGCGGGACTCAGTGCAGAGAGAGAGAGAAGAGAGATGACCTGCGGGACTCAGTGCAGAGAGAGAGAGAAGAGAGATGACCTGCGGGACTCAGTGCAGAGAGAGAGAGAAGAGAGATGACCTGCGGGACTCAGTGCAGAGAGAGAAGAGAGATGACCTACGGGACTCAGTGCAGAGAGAGAAGAGAGAGGACCAGCGGGACTCAGTGCAGAGAGAGAAGAGAGAGGACCTGCGGGACTCAGTGCAGAGAGAGAGAAAAGAGAGGACCTGCGGGACTCAGTGCAGAGAGAGAGAAAGAGAGAGGAGCTGCGGGACTCAGTGCAGACAGAGAGAGAGACAGAAAGAAGAGAGAGGACCAGAGGGACTCAGTGCAGAAAAAGAGAAGAGAGAGGACCGGCGGGACTCAGTGCAGAGAGAGAGAAGAGAGAGGACCAGCGGGACTCAGTGCAGAGAGAGAAGAGAGAGGACCAGAGGGACTCAGTGCAGAGAGAGAGAGAAGTGAGAGGACCAGCGGGACTCAGTGCAGAGAGAGAGAAAATAGAGAGGAGCTGCGGGACTCAGTGCAGACAGAGAGAGAGACAGAAAGAAGAGAGAGGACCAGCGGGACTCAGTGCAGAGAGAGAAGAGAGAGGACCAGAGGGACTCAGTGCAGAGAGAGAGAAAAGAGAGGACCTGCGGGACTCAGTGCAGAGAGAGAGAAAAGAGAGAGGAGCTGCGGGACTCAGTGCAGAGAGAGAGAAAAGAGAGAGGAGCTGCGGGACTCAGTGCAGAGAGAGAGAAAAGAGAGAGGAGCTGCGGGACTCAGTGCAGAGAGAGAAGAGAGAGGACCGGCGGGACTCAGTGCAGAAAAGAGAAGAGAGAGGACCGGCGGGACTCAGTGCAGAGAGAGAGAAGAGAGAGGACCGGCGGGGACTCAGTGCAGAGAGAGAGAAAAGAGAGAGGAGCTGCGGGACTCAGTGCAGAGAGAGAGAAAAGAGAGAGGAGCTGCGGGACTCAGTGCAGAGAGAGAGAAAAGAGAGAGGAGCTGCGGGACTCAGTGCAGAGAGAGAGAAAAGAGAGAGGAGCTGCGGGACTCAGTGCAGAGAGAGAGAAAAGAGAGATGACCTGCGGGACTCAGTGCAGAGAGAGAGAGAAGAGAGATGACCTGCGGGACTCAGTGCAGAGAGAGAGAGAAGAGAGATGACCTGCGGACTCAGTGCAGAGAGAGAGAGAAGAGAGATGACCTGCGGGACTCAGTGCAGAGAGAGAGAGAAGAGAGATGACCTGCGGGACTCAGTGCAGAGAGAGAGAGAAGAGAGATGACCTGCGGGACTCAGTGCAGAGAGAGAGAGAAGAGAGATGACCTGCGGGACTCAGTGCAGAGAGAGAGAGAAGAGAGATGACCTGCGGGACTCAGTGCAGAGAGAGAGAGAAGAGAGATGACCTGCGGGACTCAGTGCAGAGAGAGAAGAGAGATGACCTGCGGACTCAGTGCAGAGAGAGAGAGAAGAGAGATGACCTGCGGGACTCAGTGCAGAGAGAGAGAGAAGAGAGATGACCTGCGGACTCAGTGCAGAGAGAGAGAGAAGTGAGAGGACCAGCGGGACTCAGTGCAGAGAGAGAGAAAATAGAGAGGAGCTGCGGGACTCAGTGCAGACAGAGAGAGAGACAGAAAGAAGAGAGAGGACCAGCGGGACTCAGTGCAGAGAGAGAAGAGAGAGGACCAGAGGGACTCAGTGCAGAGAGAGAGAAAAGAGAGGACCTGCGGGACTCAGTGCAGAGAGAGAGAAAAGAGAGAGGAGCTGCGGGACTCAGTGCAGAGAGAGAGAAAATAGAGAGGAGCTGCGGGACTCAGTGCAGACAGAGAGAGAGACAGAAAGAAGAGAGAGGACCAGCGGGACTCAGTGCAGAGAGAGAAGAGAGAGGACCAGAGGGACTCAGTGCAGAGAGAGAGAAAAGAGAGGACCTGCGGGACTCAGTGCAGAGAGAGAGAAAAGAGAGAGGAGCTGCGGGACTCAGTGCAGAGAGAGAGAAAAGAGAGAGGAGCTGCGGGACTCAGTGCAGAGAGAGAGAAAAGAGAGAGGAGCTGCGGGACTCAGTGCAGAGAGAGAAGAGAGAGGAGCTGCGGGACTCAGTGCAGAGAGAGAAGAGAGAGGACCGGCGGGACTCAGTGCAGAAAAGAGAAGAGAGAGGACCGGCGGGAATCAGTGCAGAGAGAGAGAAGAGAGAGGACCGGCGGGACTCAGTGCAGAGAGAGAGAAAAGAGAGAGGAGCTGCGGGACTCAGTGCAGAGAGAGAGAAAAGAGAGAGGAGCTGCGGGACTCAGTGCAGAGAGAGAGAAAAGAGAGAGGAGCTGCGGGACTCAGTGCAGAGAGAGAGAAAAGAGAGAGGAGCTGCGGGACTCAGTGCAGAGAGAGAGAAAAGAGAGAGGAGCTGCGGGACTCAGTGCAGAGAGAGAGAAAGAGAGATGACCTGCGGGACTCAGTGCAGAGAGAGAGAGAAGAGAGATGACCTGCGGGACTCAGTGCAGAGAGAGAGAGAAGAGAGATGACCTGCGGGACTCAGTGCAGAGAGAGAGAGAAGAGAGATGACCTGCGGGACTCAGTGCAGAGAGAGAGAGAAGAGAGATGACCTGCGGGACTCAGTGCAGAGAGAGAGAGAAGAGAGATGACCTGCGGGACTCAGTGCAGAGAGAGAGAGAAGAGAGATGACCTGCGGGACTCAGTGCAGAGAGAGAGAGAAGAGAGATGACCTGCGGGACTCAGTGCAGAGAGAGAGAGAAGAGAGATGACCTGCGGGACTCAGTGCAGAGAGAGAAGAGAGATGACCTGCGGGACTCAGTGCAGAGAGAGAAGAGAGATGACCTGCGGGACTCAGTGCAGAGAGAGAAGAGAGATGACCTGCGGGACTCAGTGCAGAGAGAGAAGAGAGATGACCTGCGGGACTCAGTGCAGAGAGAGAAGAGAGATGACCTGCGGGACTCAGTGCAGAGAGAGAAGAGAGATGACCTGCGGGACTCAGTGCAGAGAGAGAAGAGAGATGACCTGCGGGACTCAGTGCAGAGAGAGAAGAGAGATAACCTGCGGGACTCAGTGCAGAGAGAGAAGAGAGAGGACCAGCGGGACTCAGTGCAGAGAGAGAAGAGAGAGGACCAGAGGGACTCAGTGCAGAGAGAGAGAAAAGAGAGGACCTGCGGGACTCAGTGCAGAGAGAGAGAAAAGAGAGGACCTGCGGGACTCAGTGCAGAGAGAGAGAAAAGAGAGATGACCTGCGGGACTCAGTGCAGAGAGAGAGAAGAGAGAGAACCAGCGGGACTCAGTGCAGAGAGAGAGAAGAGAGAGAACCAGCGGGACTCAGTGCAGAGAGAGATAAGAGAACCAGTGGGACTCAGTGCAGAGAGAGAGGACCAGTGGGACTTAGTGCAGAGAGAGAGAAAAGAGAGAGAACCAGCGGGACTCAGTGCAGACAGAGAGAAAAGACAGAGGAGCTGCGGGACTCAGTGCAGAGAGAGAGGACCAGCGGGACTCAGTGCAGAGAGAGAGAAAAGAGAGAGGAGCTGCGGGACTCAGTGCAGAGAGAGAGAAAAGAGAGAGGAGCTGCGGGACTCAGTGCAGACAGAGAGAAAAGAGAGAGGAGCTGCGGGACTCAGTGCAGACAGAGAGAAAAGAGAGAGGAGCTGCGGGACTCAGTGCAGACAGAGAGAAAAGAGAGAGGAGCTGCGGGACTCAGTGCAGACAGAGAGAGAGACAGAAAGAAGAGAGAGGGACCAGTGGGACTCAGTGCAGACAGAGAGAAAAGAGAGAGGAGCTGCGGGACTCAGTGCAGAGAGAGAGAAATGAGAGGACCAGCGGGACTCAGTGCAGAGAGAGAAGAGAGAGGACCAGAGGGACTCAGTGCAGAGAGAGAGAAAAGAGAGGACCTGCGGGACTCAGTGCAGAGAGAGAGAAAAGAGAGAGGAGCTGCGGGACTCAGTGCAGAGAGAGAAGAGAGAGGACCAGAGGGACTCAGTGCAGAGAGAGAGAAAAGAGAGGACCTGCGGTACTCAGTGCAGACAGAGAGAAAATAGAGAGGAGCTGCGGGACTCAGTGCAGACAGAGAGAGAGACAGAAAGAAGAGAGAGGACCAGAGGGACTCAGTGCAGAAAAAAATAAGAGAGAGGAGCTGCGGGACTCAGTGCAGACAGAGAGAAAAGAGAGAGGAGCTGCGGGACTCAGTGCAGACAGAGAGAAAAGAGAGAGGAGCTGTGGGACTCAGTGCAGACAGAGAGAGAAGAGAGAGGACCAGAGGGACTCAGTGCAGACAGAGAGAAAAGAGAGAGGAGCTGCGGGACTCAATGCAGACAGAGAGAAAAGAGAGAGGAGCTGCGGGACTCAGTGCAGAGAGAGAGGACCAGCGGGAATCAGTGCAGAGAGAGAGAAAAGAGAGAGGAGCTGCGGGAATCAGTGCAGAGAGAGAGAAAAGAGAGAGGAGCTGCGGGACTCAGTGCAGACAGAGAGAGAGACAGAAAGAAGAGAGAGGACCAGCGGGACTCAGTGCAGAGAGAGAGAAAAGAGAGAGGAGCTGCGGGACTCAGTGCAGAGAGAGAAGAGAGAGGACCAGAGGGACTCAGTGCAGAGAGAGAGAAAAGAGAGGACCAGAGGGACTCAGTGCAGAGAGAGAGAGAGAAGAGAGATGACCTGCGGGACTCAGTGCAGAGAGAGAGAGAGAAGAGAGATGACCTGCGGGACTCAGTGCAGAGAGAGAGAGAAGAGAGATGACCTGCGGGACTCAGTGCAGAGAGAGAGAGAAGAGAGATGACCTGCGGGACTCAGTGCAGAGAGAGAGAGAAGAGAGATGACCTGCGGGGACTCAGTGCAGAGAGAGAGAGAAGAGAGATGACCTGCGGGACTCAGTGCAGAGAGAGAGAGAAGAGAGATGACCTGCGGGACTCAGTGCAGAAAGAGAGAGAAGAGAGATGACCTGCGGGACTCAGTGCAGAGAGAGAGAGAAGAGAGATGACCTGCGGGACTCAGTGCAGAGAGAGAGAGAAGAGAGATGACCTGCGGGACTCAGTGCAGAGAGAGAGAGAAGAGAGATGACCTGCGGGACTCAGTGCAGAGAGAGAGAGAAGAGAGATGACCTGCGGGACTCAGTGCAGAGAGAGAAGAGAGATGACCTGCGGGACTCAGTGCAGAGAGAGAAGAGAGATGACCTGCGGGACTCAGTGCAGAGAGAGAAGAGAGATGACCTGCGGGACTCAGTGCAGAGAGAGAAGAGAGATGACCTGCGGGACTCAGTGCAGAGAGAGAAGAGAGATGACCTGCGGGACTCAGTGCAGAGAGAGAAGAGAGATGACCTGCGGGACTCAGTGCAGAGAGAGAAGAGAGATGACCTGCGGGACTCAGTGCAGAGAGAGAAGAGAGATGACCTGCGGGACTCAGTGCAGAGAGAGAAGAGAGATGACCTGCGGGACTCAGTGCAGAGAGAGAAGAGAGATGACCTGCGGGACTCAGTGCAGAGAGAGAAGAGAGATGACCTGCGGGACTCAGTGCAGAGAGAGAAGAGAGATGACCTGCGGGACTCAGTGCAGAGAGAGAAGAGAGATGACCTGCGGGACTCAGTGCAGAGAGAGAAGAGAGATGACCTGCGGGACTCAGTGCAGAGAGAGAAGAGAGATGACCTGCGGACTCAGTGCAGAGAGAGAGAAGAGAGAGAACCAGAGGGACTCAGTGCAGAGAGAGAGAAGAGAGAGAACCAGCGGGACTCAGTGCAGAGAGAGATAAGAGAACCAGTGGGACTCAGTGCAGAGAGAGATAAGAGAACCAGTGGGACTCAGTGCAGAGAGAGAGGACCAGTGGGACTCAGTGCAGAGAGAGAGAAAAGAGAGAGAACCAGCTGGACTCAGTGCAGACAGAGAGAAAAGAGAGAGGAGCTGCGGGACTCAGTGCAGAGAGAGAGGACTAGCGGGACTCAGTGCAGAGAGAGAGAAAAGAGAGAGGAGCTGCGGGACTCAGTGCAGAGAGAGAGAAAAGAGAGAGGAGCTGCGGGACTCAGTGCAGACAGAGAGAAAAGAGAGAGGAGCTGCGGGACTCAGTGCAGACAGAGAGAAAAGAGAGAGGAGCTGCGGGACTCAGTGCAGACAGAGAGAAAAGAGAGAGGAGCTGCGGGACTCAGTGCAGACAGAGAGAAAAGAGAGAGGACCAGCGGGACTCAGTGCAGAGAGAGAGAAAAGAGAGAGGAGCTGCGGGACTCAGTGCAGACAGAGAGAGACAGAAAGAAGAGAGAGGACCAGTGGGACTCAGTGCAGACAGAGAGAAAAGAGAGAGGAGCTGCGGGACTCAGTGCAGAGAGAGAAGAGAGAGGACCAGCGGGACTCAGTGCATAGAGAGAAGAGAGAGGACCAGAGGGACTCAGTGCAGAGAGAGAGAAATGAGAGGACCTGCGGGACTCAGTGCAGAGAGAGAGAAAAGAGAGAGGAGCTGCGGGACTCAGTGCAGACAGAGAGAGAGACAGAAAGAAGAGAGAGGACCAGTGGGACTCAGTGCAGACAGAGAGAAAAGAGAGAGGAGCTGCGGGACTCAGTGCAGAGAGAGAAGAGAGAGGACCAGCGGGACTCAGTGCATAGAGAGAAGAGAGAGGACCAGAGGGACTTAGTGCAGAGAGAGAGAAATGAGAGGACCTGCGGGACTCAGGGCAGAGAGAGAGAAAAGAGAGAGGAGCTGCGGGACTCAGTGCAGACAGAGAGAGAGACAGAAAGAAGAGAGAGGACCAGAGGGACTCAGTGCAGAAAAAGAGGAGAGAGGGGACCGGCGGGACTCAGTGCAGAGAGAGAGAAGAGAGAGGACCAGCGGGACTCAGTGCAGAGAGAGAAGAGAGAGGACCAGAGGGACTCAGTGCAGAGAGAGAGAAAAGAGAGTACCTGCGGGACTCAGTGCAGAGAGAGAGAAAAGAGAGTACCTGCGGGACTCAGTGCAGAGAGAGAGAAAAGAGAGTACCTGCGGGACTCAGTGCAGAGAGAGAGAAAAGAGAGTACCTGCGGGACTCAGTGCAGAGAGAGAGAAAAGAGAGTACCTGCGGGACTCAGTGCAGACAGAGAGAGAGACAGAAAGAAGAGAGAGGAGCGGCGGGACTCAGTGCAGAAAAAGAGAAGAGAGAGGAGCGGCGGGACTCAGTGCAGAGAGAGAGAAGAGAGAGGACCAGCGGGACTCAGTGCAGAGAGAGAAGAGAGAGGACCAGAGGGACTCAGTGCAGAGAGAGAGAAAAGAGAGGAGCTGCGGGACTCAGTGCAGAGAGAGAGAAAAGAGAGAGGAGCTGCGGGACTCAGTGCAGAGAGAGAGAGAAGAGAGATGACCTGCGGGACTCAGTGCAGAGAGAGAGAGAGAAGAGAGATGACCTGCGGGACTCAGTGCAGAGAGAGAGAGAAGAGAGATGACCTGCGGGACTCAGTACAGAGAGAGAGAGAAGAGAGATGACCTGCGGGACTCAGTGCAGAGAGAGAAGAGAGATGACCTGCGGGACTCAGTGCAGAGAGAGAAGAGAGATGACCTGCGGGACTCAGTGCAGAGAGAGAAGAGAGATGACCTGCGGGACTCAGTGCAGAGAGAGAAGAGAGATGACCTGCGGGACTCAGTGCAGAGAGAGAGAAAGAGAGAGGAGCTGCGGGACTCAGTGCAGACAGAGAGAGAGACAGAAAGAAGAGAGAGGACCAGTGGGACTCAGTGCAGACAGAGAGAAAAGAGAGAGGAGCTGCGGGACTCAGTGCAGAGAGAGAGAAAAGAGAGAGGAGCTGCGGGACTCAGTGCAGACAGAGAGAGAGACAGAAAGAAGAGAGAGGACCAGAGGGACTCAGTGCAGAGAGAGAGAAAAGAGAGTACCTGCGGGACTCAGTGCAGAGAGAGAGAAAAGAGAGAGGAGCTGCGGGACTCAGTGCAGACAGAGAGAGAGACAGAAAGAAGAGAGAGGACCGGCGGGACTCAGTGCAGAAAAAGAGAAGAGAGAGGACCGGCGGGACTCAGTGCAGAGAGAGAGAAGAGAGAGGACCAGCGGGACTCAGTGCAGAGAGAGAAGAGAGAGGACCAGAGGGACTCAGTGCAGAGAGAGAGAAAAGAGAGGACCTGCGGGACTCAGTGCAGAGAGAGAGAAAAGAGAGAGGAGCTGCGGGACTCAGTGCAGACAGAGAGAGAGACAGAAAGAAGAGAGAGGAGCGGCGGGACTCAGTGCAGAAAAAGAGAAGAGAGAGGAGCGGCGGGACTCAGTGCAGAGAGAGAGAAGAGAGAGGACCAGCGGGACTCAGTGCAGAGAGAGAGAAAAGAGAGGAGCTGCGGGACTCAGTGCAGAAAGAGAGAAAAGAGAGAGGAGCTGCGGGACTCAGTGCAGAGAGAGAGAGAAGAGAGATGAGCTGCGGGACTCAGTGCAGAGAGAGAGAGAAGAGAGATGACCTGCGGGACTCAGTGCAGAGAGAGAGAGAAGAGAGATGACCTGCGGGACTCAGTGCAGAGAGAGAGAGAAGAGAGATGATCTGCGGGACTCAGTGCAGAGAGAGAAGAGAGATGACCTGCGGGACTCAGTGCAGAGAGAGAAGAGAGATGACCTGCGGGACTCAGTGCAGAGAGAGAAGAGAGATGACCTGCGGGACTCAGTGCAGAGAGAGAAGAGAGATGACCTGCGGGACTCAGTGCAGAGAGAGAAGAGAGATGACCTGCGGGACTCAGTGCAGAGAGAGAAGAGAGATGACCTGCGGGACTCAGTGCAGAGAGAGAAGAGAGATGACCTGCGGGACTCAGTGCAGAGAGAGAAGAGAGATGACCTGCGGGACTCAGTGCAGAGAGAGAGAGAGACAAAAAGAAGAGAGAGGACCAGAGGGACTCAGTGCAGAAAAAGAGGAGAGAGAGGGACCGGCGGGACTCAGTGCAGAGAGAGAGAGAGACAGAAAGAAGAGAGAGGACCGGCGGGACTCAGTGCAGAAAAAGAGAAGAGAGAGGAGCGGCGGGACTCAGTGCAGAGAGAGAGAAAAGAGAGAGGAGCTGCGGCACTCAGTGCAGAGAGAGAGAGAAGAGAGAGGAGCTGCGGGACTCAGTGCAGAGAGAGAGAGAAGAGAGATGACCTGCGGGACTCAGTGCAGAGAGAGAGAGAAGAGAGATGACCTGCGGGACTCAGTGCAGAGAGAGAGAGAAGAGAGATGACCTGCGGGACTCAGTGCAGAGAGAGAGAGAAGAGAGATGACCTGCGGGAATCAGTGCAGAGAGAGAGAGAAGAGAGATGACCTGCGGGACTCAGTGCAGAGAGAGAGAGAAGAGAGATGACCTGCGGGACTCAGTGCAGAGAGAGAGAGAAGAGAGATGACCTGCGGGACTCAGTGCAGAGAGAGAGAGAAGAGAGATGACCTGCGGGACTCAGTGCAGAGAGAGAAGAGAGATGACCTGCGGGACTCAGTGCAGAGAGAGAAGAGAGATGACCTGCGGGACTCAGTGCAGAGAGAGAAGAGAGATGACCTGCGGGACTCAGTGCAGAGAGAGAAGAGAGATGACCTGCGGGACTCAGTGCAGAGAGAGAAGAGAGATGACCTGCGGGACTCAGTGCAGAGAGAGAAGAGAGATGACCTGCGGGACTCAGTGCAGAGAGAGAAGAGAGATGACCTGCGGGACTCAGTGCAGAGAGAGAAGAGAGATGACCTGCGGGACTCAGTGCAGAGAGAGAAGAGAGATGACCTGCGGGACTCAGTGCAGAGAGAGAAGAGAGATGACCTGCGGGACTCAGTGCAGAGAGAGAAGAGAGATGACCTGCGGGACTCAGTGCAGAGAGAGAAGAGAGATGACCTGCGGGACTCAGTGCAGAGAGAGAAGAGAGATGACCTGCGGGACTCAGTGCAGAGAGAGAAGAGAGATGACCTGCGGGACTCAGTGCAGAGAGAGAAGAGAGATGACCTGCGTGACTCAGTGCAGAGAGAGAAGAGAGATGACCTGCGTGACTCAGTGCAGAGAGAGAAGAGAGATGACCTGCGTGACTCAGTGCAGAGAGAGAAGAGAGATGACCTGCGGGACTCAGTGCAGAGAGAGAAGAGAGATGACCTGCGGGACTCAGTGCAGAGAGAGAAGAGAGATGACCTGCGGGACTCAGTGCAGAGAGAGAAGAGAGATGACCTGCGGGACTCAGTGCAGAGAGAGAAGAGAGATGACCTGCGGGACTCAGTGCAGAGAGAGAAGAGAGATGACCTGCGGGACTCAGTGCAGAGAGAGAAGAGAGATGACCTGCGGGACTCAGTGCAGAGAGAGAAGAGAGATGACCTGCGTGACTCAGTGCAGAGAGAGAAGAGAGATGACCTGCGTGACTCAGTGCAGAGAGAGAAGAGAGATGACCTGCGGGACTCAGTGCAGAGAGAGAAGAGAGATGACCTGCGGGACTCAGTGCAGAGAGAGAAGAGAGATGACCTGCGGGACTCAGTGCAGAGAGAGAAGAGAGATGACCTGCGGGACTCAGTGCAGAGAGAGAAGAGAGATGACCTGCGTGACTCAGTGCAGAGAGAGAAGAGAGATGACCTGCGGGACTCAGTGCAGAGAGAGAAGAGAGATGACCTGCGGGACTCAGTGCAGAGAGAGAAGAGAGATGACCTGCGGGACTCAGTGCAGAGAGAGAAGAGAGATGACCTGCGGGACTCAGTGCAGAGAGAGAAGAGAGATGACCTGCGGGACTTAGTGCAGAGAGAGAGAAGAGAGATGACCTGCGGGACTCAGTGCAGAGAGAGAGAAGAGAGAGAACCAGTGGGACTCAGTGCAGAGAGAGAGGACCAGTGGGACTCAGTGCAGAGAGAGAGAAAAGAGAGAGAACCAGCGGGACTCAGTGCAGACAGAGAGAAAAGAGAGAGGAGCTGCGGGACTCAGTGCAGAGAGAGAGAAAAGAGAGAGGAGCTGCGGGACTCAGTGCAGACAGAGAGAAAAGAGAGAGGAGCTGCGGGACTCAGTGCAGACAGAGAGAAAAGAGAGAGGAGCTGCGGGACTCAGTGCAGACAGAGAGAAAAGAGAGAGGAGCTGCGGGACTCAGTGCAGACAGAGAGAGAGACAGAAAGAAGAGAGAGGACCAGAGGGACTCAGTGCAGAAAAAGAGGAGAGAGGGGACCGGCGGGACTCAGTGCAGACAGAGAGAAAAGAGAGAGGAGCTGCGGGACTCAGTGCAGAGAGAGAAGAGAGAGGACCAGCGGGACTCAGTGCAGAGAGAGAAGAGAGAGGAGCTGCGGGACTCAGTGCAGAGAGAGAGAAAAGAGAGAGGAGCTGCGGGACTCAGTGCAGAGAGAGAGAAAAGAGAGAGGAGCTGCGGGACTCAGTGCAGAGAGAGAGAAAAGAGAGATGACCTGCGGGACTCAGTGCAGAGAGAGAAGAGAGATGACCTGCGGGACTTAGTGCAGAGAGAGAAGAGAGATGACCTGCGGGACTCAGTGCAGAGAGAGAGAAGAGAGAAAACCAGCGGGACTCAGTGCAGAGAGAGAGAAGAGAGAGAACCAGTGGGACTCAGTGCAGAGAGAGAGGACCAGTGGGACTCAGTGCAGAGAGAGAGAAAAGAGAGAGAACCAGCGGGACTCAGTGCAGACAGAGAGAAAAGAGAGAGGAGCTGCGGGACTCAGTGCAGAGAGAGAGAAAAGAGAGAGGAGCTGCGGGACTCAGTGCAGACAGAGAGAAAAGAGAGAGGAGCTGCGGGACTCAGTGCAGACAGAGAGAAAAGAGAGAGGAGCTGCGGGACTCAGTGCAGACAGAGAGAAAAGAGAGAGGAGCTGCGGGACTCAGTGCAGACAGAGAGAAAAGAGAGAGGAGCTGCGGGACTCAGTGCAGAGAGAGAGGACCAGCGGGAATCAGTGCAGAGAGAGAGAAAAGAGAGAGGAGCTGCGGGACTCAGTGCAGACAGAGAGAGAGACAGAAAGAAGAGAGAGGACCAGCGGGACTCAGTGCAGACAGAGAGAAAAGAGAAAGGAGCTGCGGGACTCAGTGCAGAGAGAGGACCAGCGGGACTCAGTGCAGAGAGAGAAGAGAGAGGACCAGAGGGACTCAGTGCAGAGAGAGAGAAATGAGAGGACCTGCGGGACTCAGTGCAGAGAGAGAGAAAAGAGAGAGGAGCTGCGGGACTCAGTGCAGACAGAGAGAGAGACAGAAAGAAGAGAGAGGACCAGAGGGACTCAGTGCAGAAAAAGAGGAGAGAGGGGACCGGCGGGACTCAGTGCAGACAGAGAGAAAAGAGAGAGGAGCTGCGGGACTCAGTGCAGAGAGAGAAGAGAGAGGACCAGCGGGACTCAGTGCAGAGAGAGAAGAGAGAGGAGCTGCGGGACTCAGTGCAGAGAGAGAGAAAAGAGAGAGGAGCTGCGGGACTCAGTGCAGAGAGAGAGAAAAGAGAGAGGAGCTGCGGGACTCAGTGCAGAGAGAGAGAAAAGAGAGAGGAGCTGCGGGACTCAGTGCAGAGAGAGAGAAAAGAGAGAGGAGCTGCGGGACTCAGTGCAGAGAGAGAGAAGAGAGAGGACCAGCGGGACTCAGTGCAGAGAGAGAGAGAAGAGAGGACCTGCGGGACTCAGTGCAGAGAGAGAGAAAAGAGAGAGGAGCTGCGGGACTCAGTGCAGACAGAGAGAGAGACAGAAAGAAGAGAGAGGACCAGAGGGACTCAGTGCAGAAAAAGAGAAGAGAGAGGACCGGCGGGACTCAGTGCAGACAGAGAGAAAAGAGAGAGGAGCTGCGGGACTCAGTGCAGAGAGAGAAGAGAGAGGACCAGCGGGACTCAGTGCAGAGAGAGAAGAGAGAGGACCAGAGGGACTCAGTGCAGAGAGAGAGAAAAGAGAGGACCTGCGGGACTCAGTGCAGAGAGAGAGAAAAGAGAGAGGAGCTGCGGGACTCAGTGCAGACAGAGAGAGAGACAGAAAGAAGAGAGAGGACCAGAGGGACTCAGTGCAGAAAAAGAGAAGAGAGAGGACCGGCGGGACTCAGTGCAGAGAGAGAGAAGAGAGAGGACCAGCGGGACTCAGTGCAGAGAGAGAAGAGAGAGGACCAGAGGGACTCAGTGCAGAGAGAGAGAAAAGAGAGGAGCTGCGGGACTCAGTGCAGAGAGAGAGAAAAGAGAGAGGAGCTGCGGGACTCAGTGCAGAGAGAGAGAAAAGAGAGAGGAGCTGCGGGACTCAGTGCAGAGAGAGAGAAAAGAGAGAGGAGCTGCGGGACTCAGTGCAGAGAGAGAGAAAAGAGAGAGGAGCTGCGGGACTCAGTGCAGAGAGAGAGAAAAGAGAGAGGAGCTGCGGGACTCAGTGCAGAGAGAGAGAAAAGAGAGAGGAGCTGCGGGACTCAGTGCAGAGAGAGAGAGAAGAGAGATGACCTGCGGGACTCAGTGCAGAGAGAGAGAGAAGAGAGATGACCTGCGGGACTCAGTGCAGAGAGAGAGAGAAGAGAGATGACCTGCGGGACTCAGTGCAGAGAGAGAAGAGAGATGACCTGCGGGACTCAGTGCAGAGAGAGAAGAGAGATGACCTGCGGGACTCAGTGCAGAGAGAGAAGAGAGATGACCTGCGGGACTCAGTGCAGAGAGAGAGAAGAGAGAGAACCAGCGGGACTCAGTGCAGAGAGAGAGAAGAGAGAGAACCAGCGGGACTCAGTGCAGAGAGAGATAAGAGAACCAGTGGGACTCAGTGCAGAGAGAGAGGACCAGTGGGACTCAGTGCAGAGAGAGAGAAAAGAGAGAGAACCAGCGGGACTCAGTGCAGACAGAGAGAAAAGAGAGAGGAGCTGCGGGACTCAGTGCAGAGAGAGAGGACCAGCGGGACTCAGTGCAGAGAGAGAGAAAAGAGAGAGGAGCTGCGGGACTCAGTGCAGAGAGAGAAAAAAGAGAGAGGAGCTGCGGGACTCAGTGCAGACAGAGAGAAAAGTGAGAGGAGCTGCGGGACTCAGTGCAGAGAGAGAGAAAAGAGAGAGGAGCTGCGGGACTCAGTGCAGAGAGAGAGAAAAGAGAGAGGAGCTGCGGGACTCAGTGCAGAGAGAGAGAAAAGAGAGAGGAGCTGCGGGACTCAGTGCAGAGAGAGAGAAAAGAGAGAGGAGCTGCGGGACTCAGTGCAGAGAGAGAGAAAAGAGAGAGGAGCTGCGGGACTCAGTGCAGACAGAGAGAAAAGAGAGAGGAGCTGCGGGACTCAGTGCAGACAGAGAGAAAAGAGAGAGGAGCTGCGGGACTCAGTGCAGACAGAGAGAAAAGAGAGAGGAGCTGCGGGACTCAGTGCAGACAGAGAGAAAAGAGAGAGGAGCTGCGGGACTCAGTGCAGAGAGAGAGGACCAGCGGGAATCAGTGCAGAGAGAGAGAAATGAGAGGACCTGCGGGACTCAGTGCAGAGAGAGAGAAAAGAGAGCGGAGCTGCGGGACTCAGTGCAGACAGAGAGAGAGACAGAAAGAAGAGAGAGGACCAGAGGGACTCAGTGCAGAGAGAGAGAAAAGAGAGAGGAGCTGCGGGACTCAGTGCAGAGAGAGAGAAAAGAGAGACAGAAAGAAGAGAGAGGACTAGAGGGACTCAGTGCAGAAAAAGAGGAGAGAGGGGACCGGCGGGACTCAGTGCAGAGAGAGAGAAGAGAGAGGACCAGCGGGACTCAGTGCAGAGAGAGAAGAGAGAGGACCAGAGGGACTCAGTGCAGAGAGAGAGAAAAGAGAGGACCTGCGGGACTCAGTGCAGAGAGAGAGAAAAGAGAGAGGAGCTGCGGGAATCAGTGCAGAGAGAGAGAGAAGAGAGAGGACCAGCGGGACTCAGTGCAGAGAGAGAGAGTAGAGAGAGGACCAGCGGGACTCAGTGCAGAGAGAGAGAGAAGAGAGAGGACCAGCGGGACTCAGTGCAGAGAGAGAGAGAAGAGAGATGACCTGCGGGACTCAGTGCAGAGAGAGAGAGAAGAGAGATGACCTGCGGGACTCAGTGCAGAGAGAGAGAGAAGAGAGATGACCTGCGGGACTCAGTGCAGAGAGAGAGAGAAGAGAGATGACCTGCGGGACTCAGTGCAGAGAGAGAGAGAAGAGAGATGACCTGCGGGACTCAGTGCAGAGAGAGAGAGAAGAGAGATGACCTGCGGGACTCAGTGCAGAGAGAGAGAGAAGAGAGATGACCTGCGGGACTCAGTGCAGAGAGAGAGAGAAGAGAGATGACCTGCGGGACTCAGTGCAGAGAGAGAGAGAAGAGAGATGACCTGCGGGACTCAGTGCAGAGAGAGAGAGAAGAGAGATGACCTGCGGGACTCAGTGCAGAGAGAGAGAGAAGAGAGATGACCTGCGGGACTCAGTGCAGAGAGAGAGAGAAGAGAGATGACCTGCGGGACTCAGTGCAGAGAGAGAAGAGAGATGACCTGCGGGACTCAGTGCAGAGAGAGAAGAGAGATGACCTGCGGGACTCAGTGCAGAGAGAGAAGAGAGATGACCTGCGGGACTCAGTGCAGAGAGAGAAGAGAGATGACCTGCGGGACTCAGTGCAGAGAGAGAAGAGAGATGACCTGCGGGACTCAGTGCAGAGAGAGAAGAGAGATGACCTGCGGGACTCAGTGCAGAGAGAGAAGAGAGATGACCTGCGGGACTCAGTGCAGAGAGAGAAGAGAGATGACCTGCGGGACTCAGTGCAGAGAGAGAAGAGAGATGACCTGCGGGACTCAGTGCAGAGAGAGAAGAGAGATGACCTGCGGTACTCAGTGCAGAGAGAGAAGAGAGATGACCTGCGGGACTCAGTGCAGAGAGAGAAGAGAGATGACCTGCGGGACTCAGTGCAGAGAGAGAAGAGAGATGACCTGCGGGACTCAGTGCAGAGAGAGAAGAGAGATGACCTGCGGGACTCAGTGCAGAGAGAGAAGAGAGATGACCTGCGGGACTCAGTGCAGAGAGAGAGAAGAGAGAGAACCAGCGGGACTCAGTGCAGAGAGAGAAAAGAGAGAGAACCAGCGGGACTCAGTGCAGACAGAGAGAAAAGAGAGAGGAGCTGCGGGACTCAGTGCAGACAGAGAGAGAGACAGAAAGAAGAGAGAGGACCAGCGGGACTCAGTGCAGAGAGAGAGAAAAGAGAGAGGAGCTGCGGGACTCAGTGCAGACAGAGAGAGAGACAGAAAGAAGAGAGAGGACCAGCGGGACTCAGTGCAGAGAGAGAGAAAAGAGAGAGGACCAGCGGGACTCAGTGCAGAGAGAGAAGAGAGAGGACCAGAGGGACTCAGTGCAGAGAGAGAAGAGAGAGGACCAGAGGGACTCAGTGCAGAGAGAGAGAAAAGAGAGGACCTGCGGGACTCAGTGCAGAGAGATAGAAAAGAGAGAGGAGCTGCGGGACTCAGTGCAGACAGAGAGAGAGAAGAGAGATGACCTGCGGGACTCAGTGCAGAGAGAGAGAGAAGAGAGAGGACCAGCGGGACTCAGTGCAGAGAGAGAGAAAAGAGAGAGGAGCTGCGGGACTCAGTGCAGACAGAGAGAGAGACAGAAAGAAGAGAGAGGACCAGCGGGACTCAGTGCAGAGAGAGAGAAAAGAGAGAGGAGCTGCGGGACTCAGTGCAGACAGAGAGAGAGACAGAAAGAAGAGAGAGGACCAGCGGGACTCAGTGCAGACAGAGAGAAAAGAGAGAGGACCAGCGGGACTCAGTGCAGAGAGAGAAGAGAGAGGACCAGAGGGACTCAGTGCAGAGAGAGAAGAGAGAGGACCAGAGGGACTCAGTGCAGAGAGAGAGAAAAGAGAGGACCTGCGGGACTCAGTGCAGAGAGATAGAAAAGAGAGAGGAGCTGCGGGACTCAGTGCAGACAGAGAGAGAGAAGAGAGATGACCTGCGGGACTCAGTGCAGAGAGAGAGAGAAGAGAGATGACCTGCGGGACTCAGTGCAGAGAGAGAGAGAAGAGAGATGACCTGCGGGACTCAGTGCAGAGAGAGAGAGAAGAGAGATGACCTGCGGGACTCAGTGCAGAGAGAGAAGAGAGATGACCTGCGGGACTCAGTGCAGAGAGAGAAGAGAGATGACCTGCGGGACTCAGTGCAGAGAGAGAGAAGAGAGAGAACCAGCGGGACTCAGTGCAGAGAGAGAAAAGAGAGAGAACCAGCGGGACTCAGTGCAGACAGAGAGAAAAGAGAGAGGAGCTGCGGGACTCAGTGCAGAGAGAGAGGACCAGCGGGACTCAGTGCAAAGAGAGAGAAAAGAGAGAGGAGCTGCGGGACTCAGTGCAGACAGAGAGAGAGACAGAAAGAAGAGAGAGGACCAGCGGGACTCAGTGCAGAGAGAGAGAAAAGAGAGAGGAGCTGCGGGACTCAGTGCAGACAGAGAGAGAGACAGAAAGAAGAGAGAGGACCAGCGGGACTCAGTGCAGACAGAGAGAAAAGAGAGAGGACCAGCGGGACTCAGTGCAGAGAGAGAAGAGAGAGGACCAGAGGGACTCAGTGCAGAGAGAGAAGAGAGAGGACCAGAGGGACTCAGTGCAGAGAGAGAGAAAAGAGAGGACCTGCGGGACTCAGTGCAGAGAGATAGAAAAGAGAGAGGAGCTGCGGGACTCAGTGCAGACAGAGAGAGAGACAGAAAGAAGAGAGAGGACCGGCGGGACTCAGTGCAGAGAGAGAGAAGAGAGAGGACCAGCGGGACTCAGTGCAGAGAGAGAAGAGAGAGGACCAGAGGGACTCAGTGCAGAGAGAGAGAGAGACAGAAAGAAGAGAGAGGACCAGAGGGACTCAGTGCAGAAAAAGAGGAGAGAGGGGACCGGCGGGACTCAGTGCAGAGAGAGAGAAGAGAGAGGACCAGCGGGACTCAGTGCAGAGAGAGAAGAGAGAGGACCTGCGGGACTCAGTGCAGAGAGAGAGAAAAGAGAGGACCTGCGGGACTCAGTGCAGAGAGAGAGAAAAGAGAGAGGAGCTGCGGGACTCAGTGCAGAGAGAGAGAAAAGAGAGAGGAGCTGCGGGACTCAGTGCAGAGAGAGAGAAAAGAGAGAGGAGCTGCGGGACTCAGTGCAGAGAGAGAGAAAAGAGAGAGGAGCTGCGGGACTCAGTGCAGAGAGAGAGAAGAGAGAGGACCTGCGGGACTCAGTGCAGAGAGAGAGAAGAGAGAGGACCTGCGGGACTCAGTGCAGAGAGAGAGAGAAGAGAGATGACCTGCGGGACTCAGTGCAGAGAGAGAGAGAAGAGAGATGACCTGCGGGACTCAGTGCAGAGAGAGAGAGAAGAGAGATGACCTGCGGGACTCAGTGCAGAGAGAGAAGAGAGATGACCTGCGGGACTCAGTGCAGAGAGAGAGAGAAGAGAGATGACCTGCGGGACTCAGTGCAGAGAGAGAGAGAAGAGAGATGACCTGCGGGACTCAGTGCAGAGAGAGAGAGAAGAGAGATGACCTGCGGGACTCAGTGCAGAGAGAAGAAAAGAGAGATGACCTGCGGGACTCAGTGCAGAGAGAAAAGAGAGAGGAGCTGCGGGACTCAGTGCAGAGAGAGAGGACCAGCGGGACTCAGTGCAGAGAGAGAGAAAAGAGAGAGGAGCTGCGGGACTCAGTGCAGACAGAGAGAGAGACAGAAAGAAGAGAGAGGACCAGCGGGACTCAGTGCAGAGAGAGAGAAAAGAGAGAGGAGCTGCGGGACTCAGTGCAGACAGAGAGAGAGACAGAAAGAAGAGAGAGGACCAGCGGGACTCAGTGCAGACAGAGAGAAAAGAGAGAGGACCAGCGGGACTCAGTGCAGAGAGAGGAGAGAGGACCAGAGGGACTCAGTGCAGAGAGAGAGAAAAGAGAGGACCTGCGGGACTCAGTGCAGAGAGATAGAAAAGAGAGAGGAGCTGCGGGACTCAGTGCAGACAGAGAGAGAGACAGAAAGAAGAGAGAGGACCGGCGGGACTCAGTGCAGAGAGAGAGAAGAGAGAGGACCAGCGGGACTCAGTGCAGAGAGAGAAGAGAGAGGACCAGAGGGACTCAGTGCAGAGAGAGAGAGAGACAGAAAGAAGAGAGAGGACCAGAGGGACTCAGTGCAGAAAAAGAGGAGAGAGGGGACCGGCGGGACTCAGTGCAGAGAGAGAAGAGAGAGGACCAGATGGACTCAGTGCAGAGAGAGAGAAAAGAGAGGACCTGCGGGACTCAGTGCAGAGAGATAGAAAAGAGAGAGGAGCTGCGGGACTCAGTGCAGACAGAGAGAGAGACAGAAAGAAGAGAGAGGACCGGCGGGACTCAGTGCAGAGAGAGAGAAGAGAGAGGACCAGAGGGACTCAGTGCAGAGAGAGAGAGAGACAGAAAGAAGAGAGAGGACCAGAGGGACTCAGTGCAGAAAAAGAGGAGAGAGGGGACCGGCGGGACTCAGTGCAGAGAGAGAAGAGAGAGGACCAGATGGACTCAGTGCAGAGAGAGAGAAAAGAGAGGACCAGATGGACTCAGTGCAGAGAGAGAGAAAAGAGAGGACCTGCGGGACTCAGTGCAGAGAGATAGAAAAGAGAGAGGAGCTGCGGGACTCAGTGCAGACAGAGAGAGAGACAGAAAGAAGAGAGAGGACCGGCGGGACTCAGTGCAGAGAGAGAGAAGAGAGAGGACCAGCGGGACTCAGTGCAGAGAGAGAAGAGAGAGGACCAGAGGGACTCAGTGCAGAGAGAGAGAGAGACAGAAAGAAGAGAGAGGACCAGAGGGACTCAGTGCAGAAAAAGAGGAGAGAGGGGACCGGCGGGACTCAGTGCAGAGAGAGAAGAGAGAGGACCAGATGGACTCAGTGCAGAGAGAGAGAAAAGAGAGGACCTGCGGGACTCAGTGCAGAGAGAGAGAAAAGAGAGAGGAGCTGCGGGACTCAGTGCAGAGAGAGAGAAAAGAGAGAGGAGCTGCGGGACTCAGTGCAGAGAGAGAGAAAAGAGAGAGGAGCTGCGGGACTCAGTGCAGAGAGAGAGAAAAGAGAGAGGAGCTGCGGGACTCAGTGCAGAGAGAGAGAAAAGAGAGAGGAGCTGCGGGACTCAGTGCAGAGAGAGAGAAAAGAGAGAGGAGCTGCGGGACTCAGTGCAGAGAGAGAGAGAAGAGAGATGACCTGCGGGACTCAGTGCAGAGAGAGAGAGAAGAGAGATGACCTGCGGGACTCAGTGCAGAGAGAGAGAGAAGAGAGATGACCTGCGGGACTCAGTGCAGAGAGAGAGAGAAGAGAGATGACCTGCGGGACTCAGTGCAGAGAGAGAGAGAAGAGAGATGACCTGCGGGACTCAGTGCAGAGAGAGAGAGAAGAGAGATGACCTGCGGGACTCAGTGCAGAGAGAGAGAGAAGAGAGATGACCTGCGGGACTCAGTGCAGAGAGAGAAAGAAGAGAGAGGACCAGAGGGACTCAGTGCAGAAAAAGAGGAGAGAGGGGACCGGCGGGACTCAGTGCAGAGAGAGAAGAGAGAGGACCAGATGGACTCAGTGCAGAGAGAGAGAAAAGAGAGGACCTGCGGGACTCAGTGCAGAGAGAGAGAAAAGAGAGAGGAGCTGCGGGACTCAGTGCAGAGAGAGAGAAAAGAGAGAGGAGCTGCGGGACTCAGTGCAGAGAGAGAGAAAAGAGAGAGGAGCTGCGGGACTCAGTGCAGAGAGAGAGAAAAGAGAGAGGAGCTGCGGGACTCAGTGCAGAGAGAGAGAAAAGAGAGAGGAGCTGCGGGACTCAGTGCAGAGAGAGAGAGAAGAGAGATGACCTGCGGGACTCAGTGCAGAGAGAGAGAGAAGAGAGATGACCTGCGGGACTCAGTGCAGAGAGAGAGAGAAGAGAGATGACCTGCGGGACTCAGTGCAGAGAGAGAGAGAAGAGAGATGACCTGCGGGACTCAGTGCAGAGAGAGAGAGAAGAGAGATGACCTGCGGGACTCAGTGCAGAGAGAGAGAGAAGAGAGATGACCTGCGGGACTCAGTGCAGAGAGAAAAGAGAGATGACCTGCGGGACTCAGTGCAGAGAGAGAAGAGAGATGACCTGCGGGACTCAGTGCAGAGAGAGAAGAGAGATGACCTGCGGGACTCAGTGCAGAGAGAGAAGAGAGATGACCTGCGGGACTCAGTGCAGAGAGAGAAGAGAGATGACCTGCGGGACTCAGTGCAGAGAGAGAAGAGAGATGACCTGCGGGACTCAGTGCAGAGAGAGAAGAGAGATGACCTGCGGGACTCAGTGCAGAGAGAGAAGAGAGATGACCTGCGGGACTCAGTGCAGAGAGAGAAGAGAGATGACCTGCGGGACTCAGTGCAGAGAGAGAAGAGAGATGACCTGCGGGACTCAGTGCAGAGAGAGAAGAGAGATGACCTGCGGGACTCAGTGCAGAGAGAGAAGAGAGATGACCTGCGGGACTCAGTGCAGAGAGAGAAGAGAGATGACCTGCGGGACTCAGTGCAGAGAGAGAAGAGAGATGACCTGCGGGACTCAGTGCAGAGAGAGAAGAGAGATGACCTGCGGGACTCAGTGCAGAGAAAAAAGAGAGATGACCTGCGGGACTCAGTGCAGAGAGAGAAGAGAGATGACCTGCGGGACTCTGCAGAGAGAGAGAGAAGAGAGATGACCTGCGGGACTCAGTGCAGAGAGAGAGAGAAGAGAGATGACCTGCGGGACTCAGTGCAGAGAGAGAGAGAAGAGAGATGACCTGCGGGACTCAGTGCAGACAGAGAGAGAGACAGAAAGAAGAGAGAGGACCGGCGGGACTCAGTGCAGAAAAAGAGAAGAGAGAGGACCGGCGGGACTCAGTGCAGAGAAAGAGAAGAGAGAGGACCAGCGGGACTCAGTGCAGAGAGAGAGAAAAGAGAGAGGAGCTGCGGGACTCAGTGCAGAGAGAGAGAAGAGAGAGAACCAGCGGGACTCAGTGCAGAGAGAGAAAAGAGAGAGAACCAGCGGGACTCAGTGCAGACAGAGAGAAAAGAGAGGAGCTGCGGGACTCAGTGCAGAGAGAGAGGACCAGCGGGACTCAGTGCAGAGAGAGAGAAAAGAGAGAGGAGCTGCGGGACTCAGTGCAGACAGAGAGAGAGACAGAAAGAAGAGAGAGGACCAGCGGGACTCAGTGCAGACAGAGAGAAAAGAGAGAGGAGCTGCGGGACTCAGTGCAGAGAGAGAAGAGAGAGGACCAGCGGGACTCAGTGCAGAGAGAGAAGAGAGAGGACCAGAGGGACTCAGTGCAGAGAGAGAGAGAAAAGAGAGGACCTGCGGGACTCAGTGCAGAGAGATAGAAAAGAGAGAGGAGCTGCGGGACTCAGTGCAGACAGAGAGAGAGACAGAAAGAAGAGAGAGGACCAGCGGGACTCAGTGCAGAAAAAGAGAAGAGAGAGGACCGGCGGGACTCAGTGCAGAGAGAGAGAAGAGAGAGGACCAGCGGGACTCAGTGCAGAGAGAGAGAAAAGAGAGGACCTGCGGGACTCAGTGCAGAGAGAGAGAAAAGAGAGAGGAGCTGCGGGACTCAGTGCAGAGAGAGAGAAAAGAGAGAGGAGCTGCGGGACTCAGTGCAGAGAGAGAGAAAAGAGAGAGGAGCTGCGGGACTCAGTGCAGAGAGAGAGAAAAGAGAGAGGAGCTGCGGGACTCAGTGCAGAGAGAGAGAAAAGAGAGAGGAGCTGCGGGACTCAGTGCAGAGAGAGAGAAAAGAGAGAGGAGCTGCGGGACTCAGTGCAGAGAGAGAGAAAAGAGAGAGGAGCTGCGGGACTCAGTGCAGAGAGAGAAGAGAGAGGACCAGCGGGACTCAGTGCAGAGAGAGAAGAGAGAGGACCAGAGGGACTCAGTGCAGAGAGAGAGAAAAGAGAGGACCTGCGGGACTCAGTGCAGAGAGATAGAAAAGAGAGAGGAGCTGCGGGACTCAGTGCAGACAGAGAGAGAGACAGAAAGAAGAGAGAGGACCAGAGGGACTCAGTGCAGAAAAAGAGAAGAGAGAGGACCGGCGGGACTCAGTGCAGAGAGAGAGAAGAGAGAGGACCAGCGGGACTCAGTGCAGAGAGAGAGAAAAGAGAGAGGAGCTGCGGGACTCAGTGCAGAGAGAGAGAAAAGAGAGAGGAGCTGCGGGACTCAGTGCAGAGAGAGAGAAAAGAGAGAGGAGCTGCGGGACTCAGTGCAGAGAGAGAGAAAAGAGAGAGGAGCTGCAGGACTCAGTGCAGAGAGAGAGAAAAGAGAGAGGAGCTGCGGGACTCAGTGCAGAGAGAGAGAGAGAAGAGAGAGGACCAGCGGGACTCAGTGCAGAGAGAGAGAGAGAAGAGAGATGACCTGCGGGACTCAGTGCAGAGAGAGAGAGAGAAGAGAGATGACCTGCGGGACTCAGTGCAGAGAGAGAGAGAGAAGAGAGATGACCTGCGGGACTCAGTGCAGAGAGAGAGAGAAGAGAGATGACCTGCGGGACTCAGTGCAGAGAGAGAGAGAAGAGAGATGACCTGCGGGACTCAGTGCAGAGAGAGAGAGAAGAGAGATGACCTGCGGGACTCAGTGCAGAGAGAGAGAGAAGAGAGATGACCTGCGGGACTCAGTGCAGAGAGAGAAGAGAGATGACCTGCGGGACTCAGTGCAGAGAAAGAAGAGAGATGACCTGCGGGACTCAGTGCAGAGAGAGAGAAGAGAGAGAACCAGCGGGACTCAGTGCAGAGAGAGAGAAGAGAGAGAACCAGCGGGACTCAGTGCAGAGAGAGAGAAGAGAGAGAACCAGCGGGACTCAGTGCAGAGAGAGAGAAGAGAGAGAACCAGCGGGACTCAGTGCAGAGAGAGAGAAGAGAGAGAACCAGTGGGACTCAGTGCAGAGAGAGAGAACCAGTGGGACTCAGTGCAGAGAGAGAGAAAAGAGAGAGAACCAGCGGGACTCAGTGCAGACAGAGAGAAAAGAGAGAGGAGCTGCGGGACTCAGTGCAGAGAGAGAGGACCAGCGGGACTCAGTGCAGAGAGAGAGAAATGAGAGGACCTGCGGGACTCAGTGCAGAGAGAGAAAAGAGAGAGGACCTGCGGGACTCAGTGCAGAGAGAGAGAAAAGAGAGAGAACCAGCGGGACTCAGTGCAGACAGAGAGAAAAGAGAGAGGAGCTGCGGGACTCAGTGCAGAGAGAGAGAAGAGAGAGAACCAGCGGGACTCAGTGCAGAGAGAGAAAAGAGAGAGAACCAGCGGGACTCAGTGCAGACAGAGAGAAAAGAGAGGAGCTGCGGGACTCAGTGCAGAGAGAGAGGACCAGCGGGACTCAGTGCAGAGAGAGAGAAAAGAGAGAGGAGCTGCGGGACTCAGTGCAGACAGAGAGAGAGACAGAAAGAAGAGAGAGGACCAGCGGGACTCAGTGCAGACAGAGAGAAAAGAGAGAGGAGCTGCGGGACTCAGTGCAGACAGAGAGAGAGACAGAAAGAAGAGAGAGGACCAGCGGGACTCAGTGCAGAGAGAGAAGAGAGAGGACCAGAGGGACTCAGTGCAGAGAGAGAGAAAAGAGAGGACCTGCGGGACTCAGTGCAGAGAGATAGAAAAGAGAGAGGAGGCAGCCAGCTAGAAAGACCCAAAAGCACAAAGCCGCATAACGCAACAAAGCCTATAGCATCAGAGACCCACAGCAAGAGCACGTAGACATACAAGAGCTGCGGGACTCAGTGCAGACAGAGAGAGAGACAGAAAGAAGAGAGAGGACCAGAGGGACTCAGTGCAGAAAAAGAGAAGAGAGAGGACCGGCGGGACTCAGTGCAGAGAGAGAGAAGAGAGAGGACCAGCGGGACTCAGTGCAGAGAGAGAAGAGAGAGGACCAGAGGGACTCAGTGCAGAGAGAGAGAAAAGAGAGGACCTGCGGGGACTCAGTGCAGAGAGAGAGAAAAGAGAGAGGAGCTGCGGGACTCAGTGCAGAGAGAGAGAAAAGAGAGAGAACCAGCGGGACTCAGTGCAGACAGAGAGAAAAGAGAGAGGAGCTGCGGGACTCAGTGCAGAGAGAGAGGACCAGCGGGACTCAGTGCAGAGAGAGAGAAATGAGAGGACCTGCGGGACTCAGTGCAGAGAGAGAAAAGAGAGAGGACCTGCGGGACTCAGTGCAGAGAGAGAGAAAAGAGAGAGAACCAGCGGGACTCAGTGCAGACAGAGAGAAAAGAGAGAGGAGCTGCGGGACTCAGTGCAGAGAGAGAGGACCAGCGGGACTCAGTGCAGAGAGAGAGAAAAGAGAGAGGAGCTGCGGGACTCAGTGCAGACAGAGAGAGAGACAGAAAGAAGAGAGAGGACCAGCGGGACTCAGTGCAGACAGAGAGAAAAGAGAGAGGAGCTGCGGGACTCAGTGCAGAGAGAGAAGAGAGAGGAGCTGCGGGACTCAGTGCAGAGAGAGAAGAGAGAGGAGCTGCGGGACTCAGTGCAGAGAGAGAAGAGATGACCTGCGGTCCTCAGTGCAGAGAGAGAAGAGAGATGACCTGCCGGTCCTCAGTGCAGAGAGAGAAGAGAGATGACCTGCGGGTCCTCAGTTGCAGAGAGAGAAGAGAGATGACCTGCGGGACTCAGTGCAGAGAGAGAAGAGAGATGACCTGCGGGACTCAGTGCAGAGAGAGAAGAGAGATGACCTGCGGGACTCAGTGCAGAGAGAGAAGAGAGATGACCTGCGGGACTCAGTGCAGAGAGAGAGAGAGACAGAAAGAAGAGAGAGGACCAGAGGGACTCAGTGCAGAAAAAGAGAAGAGAGAGGACCGGCGGGACTCAGTGCAGAGAGAGAGAAGAGAGAGGACCAGCGGGACTCAGTGCAGAGAGAGAGAAGAGAGAGGACCAGAGGGACTCAGTGCAGAGAGAGAGAAAAGAGAGGACCTGCGGGACTCAGTGCAGAGAGAGAGAAAAGAGAGAGGAGCTGCGGGACTCAGTGCAGAGAGAGAGAAAAGAGAGAGAACCAGCGGGACTCAGTGCAGACAGAGAGAAAAGAGAGAGGAGCTGCGGGACTCAGTGCAGAGAGAGAGGACCAGCGGGACTCAGTGCAGAGAGAGAGAAATGAGAGGACCTGCGGGACTCAGTGCAGAGAGAGAAAAGAGAGAGGACCTGCGGGACTCAGTGCAGAGAGAGAGAAAAGAGAGAGAACCAGCGGGACTCAGTGCAGACAGAGAGAAAAGAGAGAGGAGCTGCGGGACTCAGTGCAGAGAGAGAGGACCAGCGGGACTCAGTGCAGAGAGAGAGAAAAGAGAGAGGAGCTGCGGGACTCAGTGCAGACAGAGAGAGAGACAGAAAGAAGAGAGAGGACCAGCGGGACTCAGTGCAGACAGAGAGAAAAGAGAGAGGAGCTGCGGGACTCAGTGCAGAGAGAGAAGAGAGAGGAGCTGCGGGACTCAGTGCAGAGAGAGAAGAGAGAGGAGCTGCGGGACTCAGTGCAGAGAGAGAAGAGAGATGACCTGCGGTCCTCAGTGCAGAGAGAGAAGAGAGATGACCTGCGGTCCTCAGTGCAGAGAGAGAAGAGAGATGACCTGCGGTCCTCAGTGCAGAGAGAGAAGAGAGATGACCTGCGGTCCTCAGTGCAGAGAGAGAGAGAGATGACCTGCCGACTCAGTGCAGAGAGAGAAGAGAGATGACCTGCGGGACTCAGTGCAGAGAGAGAAGAGAGATGACCTGCGGGACTCAGTGCAGAGAGAGAAGAGAGATGACCTGCGGACTCAGTGCAGAGAGAGAAGAGAGATGACCTGCGGGACTCAGTGCAGAGAGAGAAGAGAGATGACCTGCGGGACTCAGTGCAGAGAGAGAAGAGAGATGACCTGCGGGACTCAGTGCAGAGAGAGAAGAGAGATGACCTGCGGGACTCAGTGCAGAGAGAGACCGAAGAGAGATGACCTGCGGGACA
>NW_027446733.1:0-46414 GCF_038048845.1 Mixophyes fleayi | reverse complement strand
AATCATGAATCGAATCATGAATCATGAATCATGAATGGAATCATGAATCATGAATGGAATCATAAATCATTAATGGAATCATGAATCATGAATGGAATCATGAATCATGAATCGAATCATGAATCATGAATTTAATCATGAATCATGAAATGCATCATGAATCATGAATTGAATAATGAATCATGAATCGAATCATGAATCATGAATTGAATCATGAATCATGAATCATGAATTGAATCTCAAATCATGAATTATAAATTGAATCATGAAATGAATCATGAATCATGAATCGAATCATGAATCATGAATTGAATCATGAATCATGAATTGAATCATGAATCATGAATTATGAATCTAATCATGAATCATGAATCATGAATCATGAATTGAATCATGAATCATGAATCATGAATCATGAATCATGAATCATGAATCGAATCATGAATCATGAATTGAATCATGAATCATGAATTGAATCATGAAATGAATCATGAATTGAATAATGAATCATTAATCGAAACATGAATCATGAATTGAATCATGAATCATGAATCATGAATTGAATCATGAATCATAAATTGAATCATGAATTGAATCATGAATCATGAAATAAATCATGAAATGAATCATGAATTAAATAATGAAATAAATAATGAATCATGAATTAAATCATGAATTATGAAATGAAACATGAATTGAATCATGAATCGAATCATGAATCATGAATTGAATTATGAATCATGAATTGTGAATTGAATCATAAATCATGAATCATGAACTAAATCATGAATTGAATCATGAATCATGAAATGAATCATGAATCGAATTATGAATCATGAATCGAATCATGAATCATGAATTGAATCCTGAATCATGAATTGAATCATGAATCATGAATTATGAATCTAATCATGAATCATGAATCATGAATTGAATCATGAAATGAATCATGAATTGAATCATGAATCATGAATCGAATCATGAATCATGAATCATGAAATGAATCATGAATTGAATCATGAATCATGAATCGAATCATGAATCATAAATTGAATCCTGAATCATGAATTGAATCATGAATCATGAATTATGAATCTAATCATGAATCATGAATCATTAATCATGAATCATGAATCATGAATTGAATCATGAAATGAATCATGAATTGAATCATGAATCATGAATTGAATCATGAATCATGAATTATGAATCTAATCATGAATCATGAATCATGAATCATGAATTGAATCATGAATCATGAATCATGAATCATGAATCATGAATCAAATCATGAATCATGAATCATGAATTGAATCATGAATCATGAATTGAATCATGAATCATGAATCGAATCATGAATTAAATCATGAATCATGAAATGAATCATGAATTGAATCATAAATTGAATCATGAATCATGAATTGAATCATGAAATGAATCATTAATTGAATCATGAATCATGACATGAATCATGAATCATGAATTGAATCATGAATTGAATCATAAATTGAATCATGAATCATGAATTGAATCATGAAATGAATCATTAATTGAATCATGAATCATGACATGAATTATGAATCATGAATTGAATCATGAACCATGAATCATGAATCGAATCATGAATTAAATCATGAATCATGAAATGAATCATGAATTGAATCATAAATTGAATCATGAATCATGAATTGAATTATGAAATGAATCATTAATTGAATCATGAATCATGACATGAATCATGAATCATGAATTGAATCATGAACCATGAATCATGAATCATGAATTGAATCATGAATCATGAATCGAATCATGAATCATTAATCATGAAATGAATCATGAATTTAATCATGAAATGAATTATGAATCGTTAATTAAATCATGAATCATGAATTGAATCATGAATTAAATCATGAATCATGAACTGAATCATGAATTGAATCATGAATCATGAATCATGAAATGAATCATGAATCATGAATCGAATCATAAATCATGAATTGAATCATGAATCATGAAATGAATCATGAATCATGAATCGAATCATAAATCATGAATTGAATCATGAATCATGAATTGAATCATTAAATGAATCATGAATTGAATCATGAATCATGAATCGAATCATGAATCATGAATTGAATCATGAATCATGAATCGAATCATGAATCATGAATTGAGTCATGAATCATGAATCATGAATCATGAATCAAATCATGAATCATGAATCATGAATCATGAATTGAATCATGAATCATGAAATGAATCATGAATCGAATTATGAATCATGAATCGAATCATGAATCATGAATTGAATCCTGAATCATGAATTGAATCATGAATCATGAATTATGAATCTAATCATGAATCATGAATCATGAATCATGAATTGAATCATGAAATGAATCATGAATTGAATCATGAATCATGAATCGAATCATGAATCATGAATCGAATCATGAATCATGATTTGAATCATGAATCATGAAATGAATCATGAATTGAATCATGAATTGAATCATGAATCATGAATCGAATCATGAATCATGAATTGAATCCTGAATCATGAATTGAATCATGAATCATGAATTATGAATCTAATCATGAATCATGAATCATTAATCATGAATCATGAATCATGAATTGAATCATGAAATGAATCATGAATTGAATCATGAATCATGAATTGAATCATGAATCATGAATTATGAATCTAATCATGAATCATGAATCATGAATTGAATCATGAATCATGAATCATGAATCATGAATCAAATCATGAATCATGAATCATGAATTGAATCATGAATAATGAATTGAATCATGAATCATGAATTGAATCATGAAATGAATCATGAATTGAATCATGAATCATGAATTGAATCATGAATCATGAATTATGAATCTAATCATGAATCATGAATCATGAATTGAATCATGAATCATGAATCATGAATCAAATCATGAATCATGAATCATGAATTGAATCATGAATAATTAATTGAATCATGAATCATGAATTGAATCATGAATCATGAATCATGAATTGAATCATGAAATGAATCATGAATTGAATCATGAATCATGAATTGAATCATGAATCATGAATTGAATCATGAATCATGAATTATGAATCTAATCATGAATCATGAATCATGAATTGAATCATGAATCATGAATCATGAATCATGATTTATGAATCAAATCATGAATCATGAATCATGAATTGAATCATGAATAATGAATTAAATCATGAATCATGAAATGAATCATGAATTGAATCATAAATTGAATCATGAATCATGAATTGAATCATGAAATAAATCATTAATTGAATCATGAATCATGACATGAATCATGAATTATGAATTGAATCATGAACCATGAATCATGAATCATGAATCGAATCATTAATTAAATCATGAATCATGAAATGAATCATGAATTGAATCATAAATTGAATCATGAATCATGAATTGAATCATGAAATGAATCAATAATTGAATCATGAATCATGACATGAATCATGAATCATGAATTGAATCATGAACCATGAATCATGAATCATGAATTGAATCATGAATCATGAATCGAATCATGAATCATTAATCATGAATTGAATCATGGATTGAATTAAGAATCATGAATCGTGAATTAAATCATGAATCATGAATTGAATCATGAATTGAATCATGAATCATGAAATGAATCATGAATTTAATCATGAAATGAATCATGAATCATTAATTGAATCATAATTCATGAACTGAATCATGAATTGAATCATGAATCATGAATCATGAAATGAATCATGAATCATGAATCGAATCATAAATCATGAATTGAATCATGAATCATGAAATGAATCATGAATCATGAATCGAATCATAAATCATGAATTGAATCATGAATCATGAATTGAATCATTAAATGAATCATGAATTGAATCATGAATCATTAATCGAATCATGAATCATGAATCGAATCATGAATCATGAATTGAGTCATGAATCATGAATCATGAATTGATTCATGAATCATGAATTGAATCATGAATCATGAATCATTCAATTAATCATAAATTAAATAATGAAATGAGTCATGAATCATGAGTCATGAATTGAATCATGAAACATGAATCAAATCATGAATCAAGAATCATGAATCATGAATCAAATCATGAATCATGAATCATGAATTGAATCATAAATCATGAATCATGAATCATGAATTGAATCATGAATCATGAAACGAATCATGAATCATGAATTGAATCATGATTTATGAATCGAGTCATGAATCATGAATCGAATCATGAATCATGAATTGAATCATGAATCATGAATCATGAATCTAATCATGAATCATGAATCGAACCATGAATTGAATAATGAATCATAAAATGAATCATGAATAATGAATTGAATCATGAATCATGAATCAAATCATGAATCATGACTCGAATCATGAATCATGAATTGAATCATGAATCATGAATTGAATCATGAATCATGAATTGAATCATGAATTGAATCATGAATCATTAATCATGAATCATGAATTGAATCATGAATCATGATTTGAATCATGTATCATGAATCGAATCATGAATCATGAATTGAATCATTAATTGAATCATGAATCATGAATCATGAAATGAATCATGAATCGAATCATGAATCATGAATTATGAATCATGAATTGAATCATGAATCATGAATTATGAATCTAATCATGAATCATGAATCATGAATCATGAATTGAATCATGAATCATGAATCATGAATCATGAATCGAATCATGAATCATGAATCATGAATTCAATCATGAATCATGAATTCAATCATGAATTAAATCATGAATTCAATCATGAATTAAATCATGAATCATGAATCGAATCATGAATCATGAATCGAATCATGAATCATGAATCGTGAATTGAATCATGAATCATGAACTGAATCATGAATTCAATCATGAATCATGAATCATTAAATGAATCTTGAATCATGAATTGTATCATGAATCGAATCATGAATCATGAATTGAATCATGAAATGAATCATGAATTGAATCATGAATCGAATCATGAATCATGAATTGAATCATGAATCATGAATCATAAATCATGAATCATGAATCATAAATCATGAATCATGATTTGAATCATGAATCATAAATCGAATCATGATTAATGAATCATGAATCATTAATCATGAATTGAATCATGAATCATGAATCATGAATCGAATCATGAATCATGAATTGAATCATGAATCATGAATCATAAATCATGAATCATGAATCATAAATCATGAATCATGAATTGAATCATGAATCATAAATCGAATCATGATTAATGAATCATGAATCATAAATCATGAATTGAATCATGAATCATGAATTAAATCATGAATCATGAATTAAATCATGAATCTTGAATCGAATCATGTATCATGAATTGAATCATGAATCATGAATCGAATCATGAATCATGAATCGAATCATGAATCATGAATTGAATCATGAATCATGAATCATGAATTGAATCATAAATCATGAATCGAATCATGAATCATCAATTGAATCATGAATCATAAATCATGAATCGAATCATGAATCATGAATTAAATCATGAATCTTGAATCGAATCATGAATCATGAATCGAATCATGAATCATGAATTGAATCATGAATCATGAATCATAAAATGAATCATGAATTTAATCATGAAATGAATTATGAATCATAATTGAATCATGAATCATGAATCTTAATTTGAATCATAAATCATGAATCATGAATTAAATCATGAATCATGAACTGAATCATGAATTAAATCATGAATCATGAAATGAATCATGAATTGAATCATAAATCTTGAAATGAATCATTAATTTAATCATGAATCATGAATTGAATCATGAAACATGAATCATGAATCATGAATTGAATTATGAATCATGAATCGAAACATGAATCATGAATCGAATCATGAATTAAATCATGAATCATAAAAAGAATCATGAATTGAATCATTAATTAAATCATGAATCATGAATTGAATCATTAATTTAATCATGAATCATGAATTGAATCATGAACCATGAATCATGAATCATGAATTGAATTATGAATCATGAATTGAATCATGAATCATGAATCATGAATTGAATCATGAATTGAATCATGAATCATGAATTGAATCATGAATCATGAATTGAATCATGAATCATGAATTGAATCATGAATTGAATCATGAATCATGAATCGAATCATGAATCAGGAATTGAATCATAAAACATGAATCATGAATCATGAATTATAAATCATGAATCATGAATTGAATCATGAATCATGAATCATGAATCATGAATTGAATCATGAATCATGAATCGAATTATGAATCAGGAATTGAATCATGAATCATGAATCATGAATCATGAATCATGAATCGAATCATGAATCATGAATCATGAATCGAATCATGAATCATGAATCATAAATTGAATCAATAATCATGAACTGAATCATGAATTGAATCATGAATCATGAATCATGAAATGAATCATGAATTCAATCATGAATCGAATCATGAATCGTGAATCGAATCATGAATCATGAATTGAATCATGAATCATGAATTGTATCATGAAATGAATCATGAATTGAATCATGAATCATGAAATGAATCATGAATCATGAATTCAATCATGAATCGAATCATGAATCATGAATTGAATTATGAATCATGAATCGAATCATGAATCATGAATTGAATCATGAAATGAATCATAAATCATGAATCATGAATTATGAATTGAATCATAAATCATGAATCATGAACTAAATCATGAATTGAATCATGAATCATGAAATTAATCATGAATCGAATTATGAATCATGAATCGAATCATGAATCATGAATTGAATCCTGAATCATGAATTGAATCATGAATCATGAATTATGAATCATGAATTGAATCATGAATTGAATCATGAATCATGAATCGAATCATGAATCATGAATTGAATCATGAATCATGAATCGAATCATGAATCATGATTTGAATCATGAATCATGAAGTGAATCATGAATTGAATCATGAATTGAATCATAAATCATAAATCGAATCATGAATCATGAACTGAATCCTGAATCATGAATTGAATCATGAATCATGAATTATGAATCTAATCATGAATCATGAATCATGAATCATGAATCATGAATTGAATCATGAATCATGAATTGAATCATGAAATGAATCATGAATTGAATCATGAATCATGAATTGAATCATGAATCATGAATTATGAATTGAATCATGAATCATTAGTCATGAATTGAATCATGGATTGAATCAAGAATCATGAATCGTGAATTAAATCATGAATCATGAATTGGATCATGAAATGAATCATGAATCATGAAATGAATCATGAATTTAATCATGAAATGAATCATGAATCATTAATTGAATCATGAATCATGAACTGAATCATGAATTGAATCATGAATCATGAATCATGAAATGAATCATGAATCATAAATCGAATCATGAATCATGAATTGAATCATGAATCATGAATCGAATCATGAATCATGAATTGAGTCATGAATCATGAATCATGAATCATGAATCATGAATCAAATCATGAATCATGAATCATGAATTGATTCATGAATCATGAATTGAATCATGAATCATGAATCATGAAATTAATCATGAATTAAATAATGAAATGAATCATGAATCATGAGTCATGAATTGAATCATGAATCATGAATCAAATCATGAATCAAGAATCATGAATCATGAATCAAATCATGAATCATGAATTGAATCATAAATCATGAATCATGAATCATGAATTGAATCATGAATCATGAAACGAATCATGAATCATGAATTGAATCATGATTTATGAATCGAGTCATGAATCATGAATCGAATCATGAATCATGAATCATGACTTGAATCATGAATCATGAATCATGAATCGAATCATGAATCATGAATCGAATCATGAATTGAATAATGAATCATGAAATGAATCATGAATCATGAATTGAATCATGAATAATGAATTGAATCATGAATAATGAATCGAATCATGAATCATGAATTGAATCATGAATCATGAATCGAATCATGAATCATGATTTGAATCATGAATCATGAAGTGAATCATGAATTGAATCATGAATTGAATCATAAATCATAAATCGAATCATGAATCATGAACTGAATCCTGAATCATGAATTGAATCATGAATCATGAATTATGAATCTAATCATGAATCATGAATCATGAATCATGAATCATGAATTGAATCATGAATCATGAATTGAATCATGAAATGAATCATGAATTGAATCATGAATCATGAATTGAATCATGAATCATGAATTATGAATTGAATCATGAATCATTAGTCATGAATTGAATCATGGATTGAATCAAGAATCATGAATCTTGAATTAAATCATGAATCATGAATTGGATCATGAAATGAATCATGAATCATGAAATGAATCATGAATTTAATCATGAAATGAATCATGAATCATTAATTGAATCATGAATCATGAACTGAATCATGAATTGAATCATGAATCATGAATCATGAAATGAATCATGAATCATAAATCGAATCATGAATCATGAATTGAATCATGAATCATGAATCGAATCATGAATCATGAATTGAGTCATGAATCATGAATCATGAATCATGAATCATGAATCAAATCATGAATCATGAATCATGAATTGATTCATGAATCATGAATTGAATCATGAATCATGAATCATGAAATTAATCATGAATTAAATAATGAAATGAATCATGAATCATGAGTCATGAATTGAATCATGAATCATGAATCAAATCATGAATCAAGAATCATGAATCATGAATCAAATCATGAATCATGAATTGAATCATAAATCATGAATCATGAATCATGAATTGAATCATGAATCATGAAACGAATCATGAATCATGAATTGAATCATGATTTATGAATCGAGTCATGAATCATGAATCGAATCATGAATCATGAATCATGACTTGAATCATGAATCATGAATCATGAATCGAATCATGAATCATGAATCGAATCATGAATTGAATAATGAATCATGAAATGAATCATGAATCATGAATTGAATCATGAATAATGAATCGAATCATGAATCATGACTCGAATCATGAATCATGAATTGAATCATGAATCATGCATTAAATCATGAATCATGAATTGAATCATGAATTGAATCATGAATCATTAATCATAAATCATGAATTGAATCATGAATCATGATTTGAATCATGTATCATGAATTGAATCATGAATCATGAATTGAATCATTAATTGAATCATGAATCATGAATCATGAAATGAATCATGAATCATGAATCGAATCATGAATCATGAATCATGAATTATGAATCATGAATTGAATCATGAATCATGAATCATGAATCATGAATCGAATCATGAATCATGAATCATGAATTCAATCATGAATCATGAATTCAATCATGAATTAAATCATGAATTAAATCATGAATTAAATCATGAATCATGAATCGAATCATGAATCATGAATCGAATCATGAATCATGAATCGTGAATCGAATCATGAATCATGAATCGTGAATTGAATCATGAATCATGAACTGAATCATGAATTGAATCATGAATTATGAAATGAATCTTGAATCAGGAATTGTATCATGAATCGAATCATGAATCATGAATTAAATCATGAAATGAATCATGAATTGAATCATGAATCGAATCATGAATCATGAATTGAATCATGAATCATGAATTGAATCATGAATCATGAATCAAATCATGAATTAAATCATGAATCATGAAATGAATCATGAATTGAATCATAAATTGAATCATGAATCATGAATTGAATCATGAAATGAATCATTAATTGAATCATGAATCATGACATGAATCATGAATCATGAATTGCATCATGAACCATGAATCATGAATCATGAATTGAATCATGAATCATGAATCGTGAATTAAATCATGAATCATGAATTGGATCATGAAATGAATCATGAATCATGAAATGAATCATGAATTTAATCATGAAATGAATCATGAATCATTAATTGAATCATGAATCATAAACTGAATCATGAATTGAATCATGAATCATGAATCATGAAATGAATCATGAATCATAAATCGAATCATGAATCATGAATTGAATCATGAATCATGAATCGAATCATGAATCATGAATTGAGTCATGAATGATGAATCATGAATCATGAATCATGAATCAAATCATGAATCATGAATCATGAATTGATTCATGAATCATGAATTGAATCATGAATCATGAAATTAATCATGAATTAAATAATGAAATGAATCATGAATCATGAGTCATGAATTGAATCATGAATCATGAATCAAATCATGAATCAAGAATCATGAATCATGAATCAAATCATGAATCATGAATTGAATCATAAATCATGAATCATGAATCATGAATTGAATCATGAATCATGAAACGAATCATGAATCATGAATTGAATCATGAATCATGAAACGAATCATGAATTATGAATTGAATCATGATTTATGAATCGAGTCATGAATCATGAATCGAATCATGAATCATGAATCATGAATTGAATCATGAATCATGAATCATGTATCGAATCATGAATCATGAATCGAATCATGAATTGAATAATGAATCATGAAATGAATCATGAATCATGAATTGAATCATGAATAGTGAATCGAATCATGAATCATGACTCGAATCATGAATCATGAATTGAATCATGAATCATGCATTAAATCATGAATCATGAATTGAATCATGAATTGAATCATGAATCATTAATCATAAATCATGAATTGAATCATGAATCATGAATTGAATCATTAATTGAATCATGAATCATGAATCATGAAATGAATCATGAATCATGAATCGAATCATGAATCATGAATCATGAATTATGAATCATGAATTGAATCATGAATCATGAATCGAATCATGAATCATGAATCATGAATTCAATCATGAATCATGAATTCAATCATGAATTAAATCATGAATTAAATCATGAATCATGAATCGAATCATGAATCATGAATCGAATCATGAATCATGAATCGTGAATCGAATCATGAATCATGAATCGTGAATTGAATCATGAATCATGAACTGAATCATGAATTGAATCATGAATTATGAAATGAATCTTGAATCATGAATTGTATCATGAATCGAATCATGAATCATGAATTGAATCATGAAATGAATCATGAATTGAATCATGAATCGAATCATGAATCATGAATTGAATCATGAATCATGAATCATAAATCATGAATCATGAATCATAAATCATGAATCATGAATCATAAATCATGAATCATGAATTAAATCATGAATCATAAATCGAATCATGATTAATGAATCATGAATCATGAATTGAATCATGAATCATGAATCATGAATCGAATCATGAATCATGAATTAAATCATGAATCTTGAATTGAATCATAAATCATGAATCATGAATCATGAATTGAATCATGAATCATGAATCGAATCATGAATCATGAATCATGAATCATCAATTGAATCATGAATCATAAATCATGAATCGAATCATGAATCATGAATTAAATCATCAATCTTGAATCGAATCATGAATCATGAATCGAATCATGAATCAAGAATTGAATCATGAATCATGAATCATAAAATGAATCATGAATTTAATCATGAAATGAATTATGAATCATTAATTGAATCATAAATCATGAATCATGAATTAAATCATGAATCATGAACTGAATCATGAATTAAATCATGAATCATGAAATGAATCATGAATTGAATCACAAATCTTGAAATGAATCATTAATTTAATCATGAATCATGAATTAAATCATGAAACATGAATCATGAATCATGAATTAAATTATGAATCATGAATCGAATCATGAATCATGAATTGAATCATGAATTGAATCATGAATCATGAATTGAATCATGAATTGAATCATGAATCATGAATCGAATCATGAATCAGGAATTGAATCATGAATCATGAATCATGAATTATAAATCATGAATCATGAATTATAAATCATGAATCATGAATCGAATCATGAATCATGAATTGAATCATTAAATGAATCATGAATTGAATTATGAATCATGAATCGAATCATGAATCATGAATCATGACTTGAATCATGAATTGAATCATGAATCATGAATTGAATCATGAATCATGAATTGAATCATGAATTGAATCATGAATCATGAATCGAATCATGAATCAGGAATTGAATCATGAATCATGAATCATGAATCATGAATTATAAATCATGAATCAAGAATTGAATCATGAATCATGAATCATGAATTGAATCATAAATTGAATCATGAATCATGAATCGAATTATGAATCAGGAATTGAATCATGAATCATGAATTATGAATCATGAATCGAATCATGAATCATGAATCATAAATTAAATCATTAATCATGAACTGAATCATGAATTGAATCATAAATCATGAATCATGAAATGAATCATGAATTGAATCATGAATCGAATTATGAATCGTGAATCGAATCATGAATCATGAATTGAATCATGAATCATGAATTGTATCATGAAATGAATCATGAATTGAATCATGAATCATGAAATGAATCATGAATCATAAATTCAATCATGAATCGAATCATGAATCGTGAATCGAATCATGAATCATGAATTGAATCATGAATCATGAATTGTATCATGAATTGAATCATGAATCGAATCATGAATCATGAATTGAATTATGAATCATGAATCGAATCATGAATCATGAATCATGAATTGAATCATGAATTGAATCATAAATCATGAATCATGAATTATGAATTGAATCATAAATCATGAATCATGAACTAAATCATGAATTGAATCATGAATCATGAAATGAATCATGAATCATGAATCATGAATTATGAATTGAATCATAAATCATGAATCATGAACTAAATCATGAATTGAATCATGAATCATTAAAAATGAATCATGAATCGAATTATGAATCATGAATCGAATCATGAATCATGATTTGAATCCTGAATCATGAACTGAATCATGAACCATGAATTATGAATCATGAATTGAATCATGAATTGAATCATGAATCATGAATCGAATCATGAATCATGAATTGAATCATGAATCATGAATCGAATCATGAATCATGATTTGAATCATGAATCATGAAATGAATCATGAATTGAATCATGAATTGAATCATGAATCATAAATCGAATCATGAATTGACTCCTGAATCATGAATTGAATCATGAATCATGAATTATGAATCTAATCATGAATCATGAATCATGAATTGAATCATGAATCATGAATCATGAATCATGAATCATGAATCATGAATCAAATCATGAATCATGAATCATGAATTGAATCATGAATCATGAATTGAATCATGAATCATGAATCAAATCATGAATTAAATCATGAATCATGAAATGAATCATGAATTGAATCATAAATTGAATCATGAATCATGAATCATGAATTGAATCATGAATCATGAATTAAATCATGAATCTTGAATCGAATCGAATTCAATCATGAATCGAATCATGAATCGTGAATCGAATCATGAATCATGAATTGAATCATGAATCATGAATTGTATCATGAAATGAATCATGAATTGAATCATGAATCATGAAATGAATCATGAATCATAAAATTTAATCATGAATCGAATCATGAATCGTGAATCGAATCATGAATCATGAATTGAATCATGAATCATGAATTGTATCATGAATTGAATCATGAATCGAATCATGAATCATGATTTGAATCATGAATCATGAAATGAATCATGAATTGAATCATGAATTGAATCATGAATCATAAATCGAATCATGAATTGACTCCTGAATCATGAATTGAATCATGAATCATGAATTATGAATCTAATCATGAATCATGAATCATGAATTGAATCATGAATCATGAATCATGAATCATGAATCATGAATCAAATCATGAATCATGAATCATGAATTGAATCATGAATCATGAATCAAATCATGAATTAAATCATGAATCATGAAATGAATCATGAATTGAATCATAAATTGAATCATGAATCATGAATCATGAATTGAATCATGAATCATGAATTAAATCATGAATCTTGAATCGAATCATGAATCATGAATCGAATCATGAATCATGAATTGAATCATGAATCATGAATCATAAAATGAATCATGAATTTAATCATGAAATGAATTATGAATCATTAATTGAATCATGAATCATGAATCTTAATTTGAATCATAAATCATGAATCATGAATTAAATCATGAATCATTAACTGAATCATGAATTAAATCATGAATCATGAAATAAATCATGAATTGAATCACAAATCTTGAAATGAATCATTAATTTTATCATGAATCATGAATTAAATCATGAAACACGAATCATGAATCATGAATTGAATTATGAATCATGAATCGAATCATGAATCATGAATCATGAATTGAATCATGAATTGAATCATGAATCATGAATTGAATCATGAATCATGAATTGAATCATGAATTGAATCATGAATCATGAATCGAATCATGAATCAGGAATTGAATCATGAATCATGAATCATGAATCATGAATCATGAATTATAAATCATGAATCATGAATTGAATCATGAATCATGAATTGAATCATGAATCATGAATTGAATCATGAATTGAATCATGAATCATGAATCGAATCATGAATCAGGAATTGAATCATGAATCATGAATCATGAATCATGAAATAAATCATGAATTGAATCACAAATCTTGAAATGAATCATTAATTTAATCATGAATCATGAATTGTATCATGAAATGAATTATGAATTGAATCATGAATCAGGAATTGAATCATGAATCATGAATCATGAATCATGAATCATGAATTATAAATCATAAATCATGAATTGAATCATGAATCTTGAATCATGAATTGAATCATGAATCATAATTCGAATTATGAATCAGGAATTGAATCATGAATCATGAATCATGAATCATGAATCGAATCATGAATCATGAATCATAAATTGAATCATTAATCATGAACTGAATCATGAATTGTATCATGAATCATGAATCATGAAATGAATCATGAATCATGAATTCAATCATGAATCGAATCATGAATCGTGAATCGAATCATGAATCATGAATTGAATCATTAATCATGAATTGTATCATGAAATGAATCATGAATTGAATCATGAATCATGAATCGAATCATGAATCATGAATTGAAACATGAATCATGAATCAAATCATGAATCATGATTCATGAATTGAATCATGAATCATGAATTGAATCATGAATTGAATCATGAATCATAAATCATGAAATGAATCATGAATTAAATCATGAAATAAATCATGAATCATGAATTGAATCATGAATTATGAAATGAATCATGAATTGATTCATGAATTGAATGATGAATCATGAATTGAATTATGAATCATGAATCGAATCATGAATCATGATTCGTGAATTGAATCATGAATCATGAATCGTGAATTGAATCATGAATCATGAATTGAATCATGAATCATGAATTATGAATCTTTTTATGAATCATGAATCATGAATTCATTCATGAATCATGAATCATAAATCATGAATCGAATCATGAATCATGAATCGAATCATGAATTGAATCATGAATCATGAATTGAATCATGAATTGAATCATGAATCATGAATTGAATCATGAATTATAAATCATGAATCAAATCATGAATCATGAATCATGAATTGAATCATGAATCATGAATTGAAACATGATATGAATCATGAATCATGAATCATGAATTATAAATCATGAATCATGAATTGAATCATGAATCATGAATCGAATTATGAATCAGGAATTGAATCATGAATCATGAATCATGAATCATGAATTGAATCATGAATCATGAATTGTATCATGAAATGAATCATGAATTGAATCATGAATCATGAATCGAATCATGAATCAGGAATTGAATCATGTATCATGAATCATGAATCATGAATTATAAATCATGAATCATGAATTGAATCATGAATCTTGAATCATGAATTGAATCATTAATCATGAACTGAATCATGAAATGAATCATGAATCATGAATCATGAAATGAATCATGAATCATGAATTCAATCATGAATCGAATCATGAATCGTGAATCGAATCATGAATCGTGAATCGAATCATGAATCATGAATCAAATCATGAATTGAATCATAAATCATGAATTGTATCATGAAATGAATCATGAATTGAATCATGAATCATGAATCGAATCATGAATCATGAATTGAAACATGAATCATGAATCAAATCATGAATCATGAATCATGAATTGAATCATGAATCATGAATTGAATCATGAATTGAATCATAAATCATGAAATGAATCATGAATTAAATCATGAAATAAATCATGAATCATGAATTAAATCATGAATTATTAAAAATGAATCATTAATTGATTCATGAATTGAATGATGAATCATGAATTGAATCATGAATCATGATTCATGAATTGAATCATGAATCATGAATTGAATCATGAATCATGAATTATGAATCTTTTCATTCTTCATGAATCATGAATCGAATCATGAATCATGAATCGAATCATGAATTGAATCATGAATCATGAATTGAATCATGAATCATGAATTATAAATCATGAATCAAATCATGGTTCATGAATCATGAATTGAATCATGAATCATGAATTAAATCATGAAATGAATCATGAATCATAATTTGAATCATGAATTATGAAATGAATCATGAATTGAATCATGAATTGAGTCATGAATCATGAATTGAATTATGAATCATGAATTGAATCATGAATCATAGATTATGAATCTAATCATGAATCCTGAATTGAATCATGAATCATGAATCATGACTCGAATCATGAATCATGAATCGAATCATGAATCATGAATTAAATCATGAATTGAATCATGAATCATGAATCATGAAATGAATCATGAATCATGAATTCAATCATGAATCGAATCATGAATCGTGAATCGAATCATGAATCATGAATTAAATCATTAATCATGAATTGTATCATGAAATGAATCATGAATTGAATCATGAATCATGAATCGAATCATGAATCATGAATTGAAACATGAATCATGAATCAAATCATGAATCATGAATCATGAATTGAATCATGAATCATGAATTGAATCATGAATTGAATCATGAATCATAAATCATGAAATGAATCATGAATTAAATCATGAAATAAATCATGAATCATGAATTGAATGATGAATTATGAAATGAATCATTAATTGATTCATGAATTGAATGATGAATCATGAATTGAATTATGAATCATGAATCGAATCATGAATAATGAATCGTGAATCGTGAATTGAATCATGAATCATGAATTGAATCATGAATCATGAATTATGAATCTTTTCATGAATCATGGATCATGAATTCATTCATGAATCATGAATCATGAGTCATGAATCGAATCATGAATCATGAATCGAATCATGAATTGAATCATGAATCATGAATTGAATCATGAATCATGAATTATAAATCATGAATCAAATCATGAATCATGAATCATGAATTGAATCATGAATCATGAATTGAAACATGATATGAATCATGAATCATGAATCATGAAATGAATCATGAATTAAATCATGAAATGAATCATGAATCATGAATTATGAAATGAATCATGAACTGAATCATGAATTGAGTCATGAATCATGAATTGAATTATGAATCATGAATTGAATCATGAATCATGAATCATGACTCGAATCATGAATCATGAATCATGAATTAAATCATGAATTAATTCATGACTCATAAAAAGAATCATGAATTGAATCATTAATTTAATCATGAATCATGAATTGAATCATGAACCATGAATCACGAATCATGAATTGAATTATGAATCATGAATCGAATCATGAATCATGAATCATGAATTGAATCATGAATTGAATTATAAATCATGAATCATGAATTATGAATTGAATCATAAATCATGAATCATGAACTAAATCATGAATTGAATCATGAATCATGAAATGAATCATGGATCGAATCATGAATCATGAATCGAATCATGAATCGAATCATGAATTATGAATTGAATCATGAATTGAATCATGAATCATGAATCATGAAATGAATCATGAATTGTGAATCGAATCATGAATCATGAATCGAATCATGAATCATGAATTGAATCATGAATCATGAATTAAAACATGAATTGAATCATGAATCATGAATCATGAAATGAATCATGAATTAAATCATGAAATGAATCATGAATCATGAATTGAATCATGAATTATGAAATGAATCATTAATTGATTCATGAATTGAATGATGAATCATGAATTGAATTATGAATCATGAATCGAATCATGAATCATGAATCGTGAATCGTGAATTGAATCATGAATCATGAATTGAATCATGAATCATGAATCATGAATTCATTCATGAATCATGAATCATGAATTCATTCATGAATCATGAATCATGAATTATGAATCGAATCATGAATCATGAATCGAATCATGAATTGAATCATGAATCATGAATTGAATAATGAATCATGAATTATAAATTATGAATCAAATCATGAATCATGAATCATGAATTGAATCATAAATAATGAATTGAAACATGATATGAATCATGAATCATGAAATGAATCATGAATTAAATCATGAAATGAATCATGAATCATGAATTAAATCATGAATTATGAAATGAATCATGAATTGAATCATGAATTGAGTCATGAATCATGAATTGAATTATGAATCATGAATTGAATCATGAATCATAGATTATGAATCTAATCATGAATCCTGAATTGAATCATGAATCATGAATCATGACTCGAATCATGAATCATGAATCGAATCATGAATCATGAATTAAATCATGAATTGAATCATGAATCATGAATCATGAAATGAATCATGAATCATGAAATGAATCATGAATCATGAATTCAATCATGAATCGAATCATGAATCGTGAATCGAATCATGAATCATGAATTAAATCATTAATCATGAATTGTATCATGAAATGAATCATGAATTGAATCATGAATCATGAATCGAATCATGAATCATGAATTGAAACATGAATCATGAATCAAATCATGAATCATGAATCATGAATTGAATTATAAATCATGAATTGAATCATGAATTGAATCATGAATCATAAATCATGAAATGAATCATGAATTAAATCATGAAATAAATCATGAATCATGAATTGAATCATGAATTATGAAATGAATCATTAATTGATTCATGAATTGAATGATGAATCATGAATTGAATTATGAATCATGAATCGAATCATGAATCATGAATCGTGAATCGTGAATTGAATCATGAATCATGAATTGAATCATGAATCATGAATTATGAATCTTTTCATGAATCATGAATCATGAATCATGAATCGAATCATGAATCATGAATCGAATCATGAATTGAATCATGAATCATGAATTAAAACATGATATGAATCATGAATCATGAATCATGAAATGAATCATGAATTAAATCATGAAATTAATCATGAATCATGAATTATGAAATGAATCATGAACTGAATCATGAATTGAGTCATGAATCATGAATTGAATTATGAATCATGAATTGAATCATGAATCATGAATCATGACTCGAATCATGAATCATGAATCGAATCATGAATCATGAATTAAATCATGAATTGAATTATGAATCATGAATCGAATCATGAATCATGAATCATGATTTGAATCATGAATTGAATTATAAATCATGAATCATGAATTATGAATTGAATCATAAATCATGAATCATGAACTAAATCATGAATTGAATCATGAATCATGAAATGAATCATGGATCGAATCATGAATCATGAATCGAATCATGAATCGAATCATGAATTATGAATTGAATCATGAATTGAATCATGAATCATGAATCATGAAATGAATCATGAATTGTGAATCGAATCATGAATCATGAATCGAATCATGAATCATGAATTGAATCATGAATCATGAATTGAAACATGAATTGAATCATGAATCATGAATCATGAAATGAATCATGAATTAAATCATGAAATGAATCATGAATCATGAATTGAATCATGAATTATGAAATGAATCATTAATTGATTCATGAATTGAATGATGAATCATGAATTGAATTATGAATCATGAATCGAATCATGAATCATGAATCGTGAATCGTGAATTGAATCATGAATCATGAATTGAATCATGAATCATGAATCATGAATTCATTCATGAATCATGAATCATGAATTCATTCATGAATCATGAATCATGAATTATGAATGGAATCATGAATCATGAATCGAATCATGAATTGAATCATGAATCATGAATTGAATAATGAATCATGAATTATAAATTATGAATCAAATCATGAATCATGAATCATGAATTGAATCATGAATCATGAATTGAAACATGATATGAATCATGAATCATGAAATGAATCATGAATTAAATCATGAAATGAATCATGAATCATGAATTAAATCATGAATTATGAAATGAATCATGAATTGAATCATGAATTGAGTCATGAATCATGAATTGAATTATGAATCATGAATTGAATCATGAATCATAGATTATGAATCTAATCATGAATCCTGAATTGAATCATGAATCATGAATCATGACTCGAATCATGAATCATGAATCGAATCATGAATCATGAATTAAATCATGAATTGAATCATGAATCATGAATCTTGAAATGAATCATGAATCATGAAATGAATCATGAATCATGAATTCAATCATGAATCGAATCATGAATCGTGAATCGAATCATGAATCATGAATTAAATCATTAATCATGAATTGTATCATGAAATGAATCATGAATTGAATCATGAATCATGAATCGAATCATGAATCATGAATTGAAACATGAATCATGAATCAAATCATGAATCATGAATCATGAATTGAATTATGAATCATGAATTGAATCATGAATTGAATCATGAATCATAAATCATGAAATGAATCATGAATTAAATCATGAAATAAATCATGAATCATGAATTGAATCATGAATTATGAAATGAATCATTAATTGATTCATGAATTGAATGATGAATCATGAATTGAATTATGAATCATGAATCGAATCATGAATCATGAATCGTGAATCGTGAATTGAATCATGAATCATGAATTGAATCATGAATCATGAATTATGAATCTTTTCATGAATCATGAATCATGAATCATGAATCGAATCATGAATCATGAATCGAATCATGAATTGAATCATGAATCATGAATTAAAACATGATATGAATCATGAATCATGAATCATGAAATGAATCATGAATTAAATCATGAAATTAATCATGAATCATGAATTATGAAATGAATCATGAACTGAATCATGAATTGAGTCATGAATCATGAATTGAATTATGAATCATGAATTGAATCATGAATCATGAATCATGACTCGAATCATGAATCATGAATCGAATCATGAATCATGAATTAAATCATGAATTGAATTATGAATCATGAATCGAATCATGAATCATGAATCATGATTTGAATCATGAATTGAATTATAAATCATGAATCATGAATTATGAATTGAATCATAAATCATGAATCATGAACTAAATCATGAATTGAATCATAAATCATGAAATGAATCATGGATCGAATCATGAATCATGAATCGAATCATGAATCGAATCATGAATTATGAATTGAATCATGAATTGAATCATGAATCAAGAATCATGAAATGAATCATGAATTGTGAATCGAATCATGAATCATGAATCGAATCATGAATCATGAATTGAATCAAGAATCATGAAATGATTAATGATTGAATCATGAATCGAATCATGAATTGAATCATGTATCATGAATTCAATCATGAATCATGAATTATGAATCTAATCATGAATCATGAATCATGAATTGAATCATGAAATGAATCATGAATTGAATCATGAATTGAATCATGAATCATGAATCGAATCATGAATCATGAATTGAATCATGAATCATGAATTGAATCATGAATCATGAATTATGAATCTAATCATGAATCATAAATTGAATCATGAATCATGAATTGAATCATGAATTGAATCATGAATCATGAATCGAATCATGAATCGAATCATGAATCATTAATCATGAATCATGAATCAAATCTTGAATCATGAATCGAATCATGAATCATGAATTATGAATCTTTTCATGAATCATGAATCATAAATCGAATCATGAATCATGAATCGAATCATGAATTGAATCATGAATCATGAATTGAATCATGAATCATGAATTATAAATCATGAATCAAATCATGATTCATGAATCTTGAATTGAATCATGATTCATGAATTGAAACATGAATTGAATCATGAATCATGAAATGAATCATGAATTAAATCATGAAATGAATCATGAATCATGAATTGAATCATGAATTATGAAATGAATCATGAATTGAATCATGAATTGAGTCATGAATCATGAATTGAATCATGAATCATGAATCGAATCATGAATCATGAATTAAATCATGAATTGAATCATGAATCATGAATCGAATCATGAATCATGAATTAAATCATGAATTGAATCATGAATCATGAATCATGAAATGAATCATGAATCATGAATTCAATCATGAATCAAATCATGAATCGTGAATCGAATCATGAATCATGAATTAAATCATTAATCATGAATTGTATCATGAAATGAATCATGAATTGAATCATGAATCATGAATCGAATCATGAATCATGAATTGAAACATGAATCATGAATCAAATTATGAATCATGAATCATGAATTGAATCATGAATCATGAATTGAATCATGAATTGAATCATGAATCATAAATCATGAAATGAATCATGAATTAAATCATGAAATAAATCATGAATCATGAATTGGATGATGAATTATGAAATGAATCATTAATTGATTCATGAATTGAATGATGAATCATGAATTGAATTATGAATCATGAATCGAATCATGAATCATGAATCGTGAATCGTGAATTGAATCATGAATCATGAATTGAATCATGAATCATGAATTATGAATCTTTTCATGAATCATGAATCATGAATTCATTCATGAATCATGAATCATGAATCATGAATCGAATCATGAATCATGAATCGAATCATGAATTGAATCATGAATCATGAATTGAATCATGAATCATGAATTATAAATCATGAATCAAATCATGAATCATGAATCATGAATTGAATCATGAATCATGAATTGAAACATGATATGAATCATGAATCGAATCATGAATCATGAATCATGAATTGAATCATGAATCATGAATCATGAATCGAATCATGAATCATGAATCATGAATTGAATCATGAATCATGAATTGAATCATGAATTGAATCATGAATCATAAATCATGAAATGAATCATGAATTAAATCATGAAATAAATCATGAATCATGAATTGAATCATGAATTATGAAATGAATCATTAATTGATTCATGAATTGAATGATGAATCATGAATTGAATTATGAATCATGAATCGAATCATGAATCATGAATCGTGAATCGTGAATTGAATCATGAATCATGAATTGAATCATGAATCATGAATTATGAATCTTTTCATGAATCATGAATCATGAATCGAATCATGAATCATGAATCGAATCATGAATTGAATCATGAATCATGAATTGAAACATGATATGAATCATGAATCATGAATCATGAAATGAATCATGAATTAAATCATGAAATTAATCATGAATCATGAATTATGAAATGAATCATGAACTGAATCATGAATTGAGTCATGAATCATGAATTGAATTATGAATCATGAATTGAATCATGAATCATGAATCATGACTCGAATCATGAATCATGAATCGAATCATGAATCATGAATTAAATCATGAATTGAATTATGAATCATGAATCGAATCATGAATCATGATATGAATCATGAATTGAATTATAAATCATGAATCATGAATTATGAATTGAATCATAAATCATGAATCATGAACTAAATCATGAATTGAATCATGAATCATGAAATGAATCATGGATCGAATCATGAATCATGAATCGAATCATGAATCGAATCATGAATTATGAATTGAATCATGAATTGAATCATGAATCATGAATCATGAAATGAATCATGAATTGTGAATCGAATCATGAATCATGAATCGAATCATGAATCATGAATTGAATCAAGAATCATGAAATGATTAATGAATTGAATCATGAATCGAATCATGAATCATGAATTAAATCATGAATTGAATTATGAATCATGAATCGAATCATGAATCATGAATCATGATATGAATCATGAATTGAATTATAAATCATGAATCATGAATTATGAATTGAATCATAAATCATGAATCATGAACTAAATCATGAATTGAATCATGAATCATGAAATGAATCATGGATCGAATCATGAATCATGAATCGAATCATGAATCGAATCATGAATTATGAATTGAATCATGAATTGAATCATGAATCATGAATCATGAAATGAATCATGAATTGTGAATCTAATCATGAATCATAAATTGAATCATGAATCATGAATTGAATCATGAATTGAATCATGAATCATGAATCGAATCATGAATCGAATCATGAATCATTAATCATGAATCATGAATCAACTCTTGAATCATGAATCGAATCATGAATCATGAATTATGAATCTTTTCATGAATCATGAATCATAAATCGAATCATGAATCATGAATCGAATCATGAATTGAATCATGAATCATGAATTGAATCATGAATCATGAATTATAAATCATGAATCAAATCATGATTCATGAATCATGAATTGAATCATGAATCATGAATTGAAACATGAATTGAATCATGAATCATGAAATGAATCATGAATTAAATCATGAAATGAATCATGAATCATGAATTGAATCATGAATTATGAAATGAATCATGAATTGAATCATGAATTGAGTCATGAATCATGAATTGAATCATGAATCATGAATCGAATCATGAATCATGAATTAAATCATGAATTGAATCATGAATCATGAATCGAATCATGAATCATGAATTAAATCATGAATTGAATCATGAATCATGAATCATGAAATGAATCATGAATCATGAATTCAATCATGAATCGAATCATGAATCGTGAATCGAATCATGAATCATGAATTAAATCATTAATCATGAATTGTATCATGAAATGAATCATGAATTAAATCATGAAATAAATCATGAATCATGAATTGAATGATGAATTATGAAATGAATCATTAATTGATTCATGAATTGAATGATGAATCATGAATTGAATTATGAATCATGAATCGAATCATGAATCATGAATCGTGAATCGTGAATTGAATCATGAATCATGAATTGAATCATGAATCATGAATTATGAATCTTTTCATGAATCATGAATCATGAAATTATTCATGAATCATGAATCATGAATCATGAATCGAATCATGAATCATGAATCGAATCATGAATTGAATCATGAATCATGAATTGAATCATGAATCATGAATTATAATCATGAATCAAATCATGAATCATGAATCATGAATTGAATCATGAATCATGAATTGAAACATGATATGAATCATGAATCGAATCATGAATCATGAATCATGAATTGAATCATGAATCATGAATCATGAATCGAATCATGAATCATGAATCATGAATTGAATCATGAATCATGAATTGAATCATGAATTGAATCATGAATCATAAATCATGAAATGAATCATGAATTAAATCATGAAATAAATCATGAATCATGAATTGAATCATGAATTATGAAATGAATCATTAATTGATTCATGAATTGAATGATGAATCATGAATTGAATTATGAATCATGAATCGAATCATGAATCATGAATCGTGAATCGTGAATTGAATCATGAATCATGAATTGAATCATGAATCATGAATTATGAATCTTTTCATGAATCATGAATCATGAATCGAATCATGAATCATGAATCGAATCATGAATTGAATCATGAATCATGAATTGAAACATGATATGAATCATGAATCATGAATCATGAAATGAATCATGAATTAAATCATGAAATTAATCATGAATCATGAATTATGAAATGAATCATGAACTGAATCATGAATTGAGTCATGAATCATGAATTGAATTATGAATCATGAATTGAATCATGAATCATGAATCATGACTCGAATCATGAATCATGAATCGAATCATGAATCATGAATTAAATCATGAATTGAATTATGAATCATGAATCGAATCATGAATCATGAATCATGATATGAATCATGAATTGAATTATAAATCATGAATCATGAATTATGAATTGAATCATAAATCATGAATCATGAACTAAATCATGAATTGAATCATGAATCATGAAATGAATCATGGATCGAATCATGAATCATGAATCGAATCATGAATCGAATCATGAATTATGAATTGAATCATGAATTGAATCATGAATCATGAATCATGAAATGAATCATGAATTGTGAATCGAATCATGAATCATGAATCGAATCATGAATCATGAATTGAATCAAGAATCATGAAATGATTAATGAATTGAATCATGAATCGAATCATGAATTGGATCATGTATCATGAATTCAATCATGAATCATGAATTATGAATCTAATCATGAATCATGAATCATGAATCATGAATTGAATCATGAAATGAATCATGAATTGAATCATGAATTGAATCATGAATCATGAATCGAATCATGAATCATGAATTGAATCATGAATCATGAATTGAATCATGAATCATGAATTATGAATTTAATCATGAATCATAAATTGAATCATGAATCATGAATTGAATCATGAATTGAATCATGAATCATGAATCGAATCATGAATCGAATCATGAATCATTAATAATGAATCATGAATCAAATCTTGAATCATGAATCGAATCATGAATCATGAATTATGAATCTTTTCATGAATCATGAATCGAATCATGAATCATGAATCGAATCATGAATTGAATCATGAATCATGAATTGAATCATGAATCATGAATTATAAATCATGAATCAAATCATGATTCATGAATCATGAATTGAATCATGAATCATGAATTGAAACATGAATTGAATCATGAATCATGAATCATGAAATGAATCATGAATTAAATCATGAAATGAATCATGAATCATGAATTGAATCATGAATTATGAAATGAATCATGAATTGAATCATTAATTGAGTCATGAATCATGAATTGAATCATGAATCGAATCATGAATCATGAATTAAATCATGAATTCAATCATGAATCATGAATCATGAAATGAATCATGAATCATGAATTCAATCATGAATCGAATCATGAATCGTGAATCGAATCATGAATCATGAATTAAATCATTAATCATGAATTGTATCATGAAATGAATCATGAATTGAATCATGAATCATGAATCGAATCATGAATCATGAATTGAAACATGAATCATGAATCAAATTATGAATCATGAATCATGAATTGAATCATGAATTGAATCATGAATCATAAATCATGAAATGAATCATGAATTAAATCATGAAATAAATCATGAATCATGAATTGAATGATGAATTATGAAATGAATCATTAATTGATTCATGAATTGAATGATGAATCATGAATTGAATGATGAATCATGAATCGAATCATGAATCATGAATCGTGAATCGTGAATTGAATCATGAATCATGAATTGAATCATGAATCATGAATTATGAATCTTTTCATGAATCATGAATCATGAATTCATTCATGAATCATGAATCATGAATCATGAATCGAATCATGAATCATGAATCGAATCATGAATTGAATCATGAATCATGAATTGAATCATGAATCATGAATTATAAATCATGAATCAAATCATGAATCATGAATCATGAATTGAATCATGAATCATGAATTGAAACATGATATGAATCATGAATCGAATCATGAATCATGAATTGATTCATGAATCATGAATCATGAATCGAATCATGAATTGAATAATGAATCATGAAATGAATCATGAATCATGAATTGAATCATGAATAATGAATCGAATCATGAATCATGACTCGAATCATGAATCATGAATTGAATCATGAATCATGCATTGAATCATGAATCATGAATTGAATCATCAATTTAATCATGAATCATTAATCATGAGTCATGAATTGAATCATGAATTATGAATCGAATCATGAATTATGAATTGAATCATTAATTGAATCATGAATCATGAATCATGAAATGAATCATGAATCATGAATCGAATCATGAATCATGAATCATGAATTATGAATTGAATCATAAATCATGAATCATGAATCATGAATTGAATCATGAATCATGAAACGAATCATGAATCATGAATTGAATCATGATTTATGAATTGAGTCATGAATCATGAATCGAATCATGAATCATGAATCATGAATCGAATCATGAATCATGAATCATAAATCGAATCATGAATTGAATAATGAATCATGAAATGAATCATGAATCATGAATTGAATCATGAATAATGAATCGAATCATGAATCATGACTCGAATCATGAATCATGAATTGAATCATGAATCATACATTGAATCATGAATCATGAAATGAATCATGAATCATGAATTGAATCATGAATAATGAATCGAACCATGAATCATGACTCGAATCATGAATCATGAATTGAATCATGAATCATGCATTGAATCATGAATCATGAATTGAATCATCAATTGAATCATGAATCATTAATCATGAATCATGAATTGAATCATGAATCATGAATCAAATCATGAATCATGAATTGAATCATTAATTGAATCATGAATCATGAATCATGAAATGAATCATGAATCATGAATCATGAATCATGACTCAAATCATGAATCATGAATCATGAATTGATTCATGAATCATGAATCATGAATCATGAATCAAATCATGAATCATGAATCATGAATTGATTCATGAATCATGAATTGAATCATGAATCATGAATCATGAAATTAATCATGAATTAAATAATGAAGTGAATCATGAATCATGAGTCATGAATTGAATCATGAATCATGAATCAAATCATGAATCAAGAATCATGAATCATGAATCAAATCATGAATCATGAATTGAATCATAAATCATGAATCATGAATCATGAATTGAATCATGAATCATGAAACGAATCATGAATCATGAATTGAATCATGATTTATGAATCGAGTCATGAATCATGAATCGAATCATGAATCATGAATCATGAATTGAATCATGAATCATGAATCATGAATCGAATCATGAATCATGAATCGAATCATGAATTGAATAATGAATCATGAAATGAATCATGAATCATGAATTGAATCATGAATAATGAATCGAATCATGAATCATGAATCGAATCATGAATTGAATCATGAATCATGAATTGAATCATGAATCATGAATTATAAATCATGAATCAAATCATGATTCATGAATCATGAATTGAATCATGAATCATGAATTGAAACATGAATTGAATCATGAATCATGAATCATGAAATGAATCATGAATTAAATCATGAAATGAATCATGAATCATGAATTGAATCATGAATTATGAAATGAATCATGAATTGAATCATGAATTGAGTCATGAATCATGAATTGAATCATGAATCATGAATCGAATCATGAATCATGAATTAAATCATGAATTGAATCATGAATCATGAATCGAATCATGAATCATGAATTAAATCATGAATTGAATCATGAATCATGAATCATGAAATGAATCATGAATCATGAATTCAATCATGAATCGAATCATGAATCGTGAATCGAATCATGAATCATGAATTAAATCATTAATCATGAATTGTATCATGAAATGAATCATGAATTGAATCATGAATCATGAATCGAATCATGAATCATGAATTGAAACATGAATCATGAATCAAATTATGAATCATGAATCATGAATTGAATCATGAATCATGAATTGAATCATGAATTGAATCATGAATCATAAATCATGAAATGAATCATGAATTAAATCATGAAATAAATCATGAATCATGAATTGAATGATGAATTATGAAATGAATCATTAATTGATTCATGAATTGAATGATGAATCATGAATTGAATTATGAATCATGAATCGAATCATGAATCATGAATCGTGAATCGTGAATTGAATCATGAATCATGAATTGAATCATGAATCATGAATTATGAATCTTTTCATGAATCATGAATTCATTCATGAATCATGAATCATGAATCATGAATCGAATCATGAATCATGAATCGAATCATGAATTGAATCATGAATCATGAATTGAATCATGAATCATGAATTATAAATCATGAATCAAATCATGAATCATGAATCATGAATTGAATCATGAATCATGAATTGAAACATGATATGAATCATGAATCGAATCATGAATCATGAATCATGAATTGATTCATGAATCATGAATCATGAATCGAATCATGAATTGAATAATGAATCATGAAATGAATCATGAATCATGAATTGAATCATGAATAATGAATCGAATCATGAATCATGACTCGAATCATGAATCATGAATTGAATCATGAATCATGCATTGAATCATGAATCATGAAATGAATCATCAATTTAATCATGAATCATTAATCATGAGTCATGAATTGAATCATGAATCATGAATCGAATCATGAATTATGAATTGAATCATTAATTGAATCATGAATCATGAATCATGAAATGAATCATGAATCATGAATCGAATCATGAATCATGAATCATGAATTATGAATTGAATCATAAATCATGAATCATGAATCATGAATTGAATCATAAATCATGAATCATGAATCATGAATTGAATCATGAATCATGAAACGAATCATGAATCATGAATTGAATCATGATTTATGAATTGAGTCATAAATCATGAATCGAATCATGAATCATGAATCATGAATCGAATCATGAATCATGAATCATAAATCGAATCATGAATTGAATAATGAATCATGAAATGAATCATGAATCATGAATTGAATCATGAATAATGAATCGAATCATGAATCATGACTCGAATCATGAATCATGAATTGAATCATGAATCATACATTGAATCATGAATCATGAAATGAATCATGAATCATGAATTGAATCATGAATAATGAATCGAATCATGAATCATGACTCGAATCATGAATCATGAATTGAATCATGAATCATGCATTGAATCATGAATCATGAATTGAATCATCAATTGAATCATGAATCATTAATCATGAATCATGAATTGAATCATGAATCATGAATCAAATCATGAATCATGAATTGAATCATTAATTGAATCATGAATCATGAATCATGAAATGAATCATGAATCATGAATCATGAATCATGACTCAAATCATGAATCATGAATCATGAATTGATTCATGAATCATGAATCATGAATCATGAATCAAATCATGAATCATGCATGAATCATGAATTGATTCATGAATCATGAAATTAATCATGAATTAAATAATGAAGTGAATCATGAATCATGAGTCATGAATTGAATCATGAATCATGAATCAAATCATGAATCAAGAATCATGAATCATGAATCAAATCATGAATCATGAATTGAATCATAAATCATGAATCATGAATCATGAATTGAATCATGAATCATGAAACGAATCATGAATCATGAATTGAATCATGATTTATGAATCGAGTCATGAATCATGAATCGAATCATGAATCATGAATCATGAATTGAATCATGAATCATGAATCGAATCATGAATTGAATAATGAATCATGAAATGAATCATGAATCATGAATTGAATCATGAATAATGAATCGAATCATGAATCATGACTCGAATCATGAATCATGAATTGAATCATGAATCATGCATTAAATCATGAATCATGAATTGAATCATGAATTGAATCATGAATCATTAATCATAAATCATGAATTGAATCATGAATCATGATTTGAATCATGTATCATGAATTGAATCATGAATCATGAATTGAATCATTAATTGAATCATGAATCATGAATCATGAAATGAATCATGAATCATGAATCGAATCATGAATCATGAATTATGAATCATGAATTGAATCATGAATCATGAATTATGAATCTAATCATGAATCATGAATCATGAATCATAAATTGAATCATGAATCATGAATCGAATCATGAATCATGAATCATGAATTCAATCATGAATCATGAATTCAATAATGAATTAAATCATGAATTAAATCATGAATTAAATCATGAATTAAATCATGAATCATGAATCGAATCATGAATCATGAATCGAATCATGAATCATGAATCGTGAATCGAATCATGAATCGTGAATTGAATCATGAATCATGAACTGAATCATGAATGGAATCATGAATTATGAAATGAATCTTGAATCATGAATTGTATCATGAATCGAATCATGAATCATGAATTGAATCATGAAATGAATCATGCATTGAATCATGAATCGAATCATGAATCATGAATTGAATCATGAATCATGAATCATAAATCATGAATCATGAATCATAAATCATGAATCATGAATTAAATCATGTATCATAAATCGAATCATGATTAATGAATCATGAATCGAATCATGAATCATGAATTAAATCATGAATCTTGAATCGAATCATAAATCATGAATCATGAATCATGAATTGCATCATGAATCATGAATCATGAATTGAATCATGAATCTTTAATCGAATCATGAATTATGAATCATGAATCATCAATTGAATCATGAATCATAAATCATGAATCGAATCATGAATCATGAATTAAATCATGAATCTTGAATCGAATCATGAATCATGAATCGAATCATGAATCATGAATTGAATCATGAATCATGAATCATAAAATGAATCATGAATTTAATCATGAAATGAATTATGAATCATTAATTGAATCATAAATTATGAATCATGAATTAAATCATGAATCATGAACTGAATCATGAATTGAATCACAAATCTTGAAATGAATCATTAATTTAATCATGAATCATGAATTAAATCATGAAACATGAATCATGAATCATGAATTGAATTATGAATCATGAATCGAATCATGAATCATGAATCATGAATTGAATCATGAATCATGAACTGAATCATGAATTGAATCATGAATCATGAATCATGAAATGAATCATGAATTCAATCATGAATCGAATCATGAATCGGGAATCGAATCATGAATCGTGAATCGAATCATGAATCATGAATTGAATCATGAATCATGAATTCAATCATGAATCGAATCATGAATCGTGAATCGAATCATGAATCATGAATTGAATCATGAATCATAATTTGTATCATGAATTGAATCATGAATCGAGTCATGAATCATGAATTGAATTATGAATCATGAATCGAATCATGAATCATGAATCATGAATTGAATCATGAATTGAATCATAAATCATGAATCATGAATTATGAATTGAATCATAAATCATGAATCATGAACTAAATCATGAATTGAATCATGAATCATGAAATGAATCATGAATCATGAATCATGAATTATGAATTGAATCATAAATCATGAATCATGAACTAAATCATGAATTGAATCATGAATCATGAAATGAATCATGAATCGAATCATGAATCATGATTTGAATCATGAATCATGAAATGAATCATGAATTGAATCATGAATTGAATCATGAATCATAAATCGAATCATGAATCATGAATTGACTCCTGAATCATGAATTGAATCATGAATCATGAATTATGAATCTAATCATGAATCATAAATCATGAATTGAATCATGAATCATGAATCATGAATCATGAATCATGAATCATGAATCATGAATTGAATCATGAATCATGAATTGAATCATGAATCATGAATTGAATCATGAATCAAGAATCAAATCATGAATTAAATCATGAATCATGAAATAAATCATGAATTGAATCATAAATTGAATCATGAATCATGAATCATGAATTGAATCATGAATCATGAATTAAATCATGAATCTTGAATCGAATCATGAATCATGAATCGAATCATGAATCATGAATTGAATCATGAATCATGAATCATAAAATGAATCATGAATTTAATCATGAAATGAATTATGAATCATTAATTGAATCATGAATCATGAATCTTAATTTGAATCATAAATCATGAATCATGAATTAAATCATGAATCATGAACTGAATCATGAATTAAATCATGAATCATGAAATAAATCATGAATTGAATCACAAATCTTGAAATGAATCATTAATTTAATCATGAATCATGAATTAAATCATGAAACATGAATCATGAATCATGAATTTAATTATGAATCATGAATCGAATCATGAATCATGAATCATGAATTGAATCATGAATTGAATCATGTATCATGAATTGAATCATGAATCATGAATCGAATCATGAATCATGAATTAAATCATGAATTGAATCATGAATCATGAATCATGAAATGAATCATGAATCATGAATTCAATCATGAATCGAATCATGAATCGTGAATCGAATCATGAATCATGAATTAAATCATTAATCATGAATTGTATCATGAAATGAATCATGAATTGAATCATGAATCATGAATCGAATCATGAATCATGAATTGAAACATGAATCATGAATTGAATCATGAATCATGAATTGAATCATGAATTGAATCATGAATCATAAATCATGAAATGAATCATGAATTAAATCATGAAATAAATCATGAATCATGAATTGAATCATGAATTATGAAATGAATCATTAATTGATTCATGAATTGAATGATGAATCATGAATTGAATTATGAATCATGAATCGAATCATGAATCATGAATCATGAATCGTGAATCGTGAATTGAATCATGAATCATGAATTATGAATCTTTTCATGAATCATGAATCATGAATTCATTCATGAATCATGAATCATGAATCATGAATCGAATCATGAATCATGAATCGAATCATGAATTGAATCATGAATCATGAATTGAATCATGAATCATGAATTATAAATCATGAATCATGAATCATGAATTGAATCATGAATCATGAATTATAAATCATGAATCAAATCATGAATCATGAATCATGAATTGAATCATGAATCATGAATTGAAACATGATATGAATCATGAATCGAATCATGAATCATGAATCATGAATTGAATCATGAATCATGAATCATGAATCGAATCATGAATTGAATAATGAATCATGAAATGAATCATGAATCATGAATTGAATCATGAATAATGAATCGAATCATGAATCATGAATTGAATAATGAATCATGAAATGAATCATGAATCATGAATTGAATCATGAATAATGAATCGAATCATGAATCATGAATTGAATCATGAATCATGCATTGAATCATGAATCATGAATTGAATCATCAATTGAATCATGAATCATTAATCATGAATCATGAATTGAATCATGAATCATGAATCGAATCATGAATTATGAATTGAATCATTAATTGAATCATGAATCATGAATCATGAAATGAATCATGAATCATGAATCGAATCATGAATCATGAATCATGAATTATGAATTGAATCATAAATCATGAATCATGAATCATGAATTGAATCATGAATCATGAAACGAATCATGAATCATAAATTGAATCATGATTTATGAATCGAGTCATGAATCATGAATCGAATCATGAATCATGAATCATGAATTGAATCATGAATCATGAATCATGAATCGAATCATGAATTGAATCACAAATCTTGAAATGAATCATTAATTTAATCATGAATCATGAATTAATTCATGAAACATGAATCATGAATCATGAATTGAATTATGAATCATGAATCGAATCATGAATCATGAATCATGAATTGAATCATGAATTGAATCATGAATCATGAATTGAATCATGAATCATGAATTGAATCATGAATTGAATCATGAATCATGAATCGAATCATGAATCAGGAATTGAATCATGAATCATGAATCATGAATCATGAATCATGAATTATAAATCATGAATCATGAATTATAAATCATGAATCATGAATCGAATCATGAATCATGAATTGAATCATTAAATGAATCATGAATTGAATTATGAATCATGAATCGAATCATGAATCATGAATCATGACTTGAATCATGAATTGAATCATGAATCATGAATTGAATCATGAATCATGAATTGAATCATGAATTGAATCATGAATCATGAATCGAATCATGAATCAGGAATTGAATCATGAATCATGAATCATGAATCATGAATTATAAATCATGAATCATGAATTGAATCATGAATCATGAATCATGAATTGAATCATAAATTGAATCATGAATCATAAATCGAATTAAGAATCAGGAATTGAATCATGAATCATGAATCATGAATCATGAATCGAATCATGAATCATGAATCATAAATTGAATCATTAATCATGAACTGAATCATGAATTGAATCATGAATCATGAATCATGAAATGAATCATGAATTCAATCATGAATCGAATCATGAATCGGGAATCGAATCATGAATCGTGAATCGAATCATGAATCATGAATTGAATCATGAATCATGAATTGTATCATGAAATGAATCATGAATTGAATCATGAATCATGAAATGAATCATGAATCATGAATTCAATCATGAATCGAATCATGAATCGTGAATCGAATCATGAATCATGAATTGAATCATGAATCATGAATTGTATCATGAATTGAATCATGAATCGAGTCATGAATCATGAATTGAATTATGAATCATGAATCGAATCATGAATCATGAATCATGAATTGAATCATGAATTGAATCATAAATCATGAATCATGAATTATGAATTGAATCATAAATCATGAATCATGAACTAAATCATGAATTGAATCATGAATCATGAAATGAATCATGAATCATGAATCATGAATTATGAATTGAATCATAAATCATGAATCATGAACTAAATCATGAATTGAATCATGAATCATGAAATGAATCATGAATCGAATTATGAATCATGAATCGAATCATGAATCATGAATTGAATCCTGAATCATGAATTGAATCATGAACCATGAATTATGAATCATGAATTGAATCATGAATTGAATCATGAATCATGAATCGAATCATGAATCATGAATTGAATCATGAATCATGAATCGAATCATGAATCATGATTTGAATCATGAATCATGAAATGAATCATGAATTGAATCATGAATTGAATCATGAATCATAAATCGAATCATGAATCATGAATTGACTCCTGAATCATGAATTGAATCATGAATCATGAATTATGAATCTAATCATAATTCATGAATCATGAATCATGAATCATGAATTGAATCATGAAATGAATCATGAAATGAATCATGAATCATGAATTGAATCATGAATCATGAATTATGAATCTAATCATGAATCATGAATCATGAATTGAATCATGAATCATGAATCATGAATCATGAATCATGAATCAAATCATGAATCATGAATCATGAATTGAATCATGAATCATGAATTGAATCATGAATCATGAATCAAATCATGAATTAAATCATGAATCATGAAATGAATCATGAATTGAATCATAAATTATATCATGAATCATGAATCATGAATTGAATCATGAATCATGAATTAAATCATGAATCTTGAATCGAATCATGAATCATGAATCGAATCATGAATCATGAATTGAATCATGAATCATGAATAATAAAATGAATCATGAATTTAATCATGAAATGAATCATGAATCTTAATTTGAATCATAAATCATGAATCATGAATTAAATCATGAATCATGAACTGAATCATGAATTAAATCATGAATCATTAAATAAATCATGAATTGAATCACAAATCTTGAAATGAATCATTAATTTAATCATGAATCATGAATTAAATCATGAAACATGAATTATGAATCATGAATTGAATTATGAATCATGAATCGAATCATGAATCATGAATCATGAATTGAATCATGAATTGAATCATGAATCATGAATTGAATCATGAATCATGAATTGAATCATGAATTGAATCATGAATCATGAATCGAATCATGAATCAGGAATTGAATCATGAATCATGAATCATGAATCATGAATCATGAATTATAAATCATGAATCATGAATTGAATCATGAATCATGAATTGAATCATGAATCATGAATTGAATCATGAATTGAATCATGAATCATGAATCGAATCATGAATCAGGAATTGAATCATGAATCATGAATCATGAATCATGAAATAAATCATGAATTGAATCACAAATCTTGAAATGAATCATTAATTTAATCATGAATCATGAATTGAATCATGAATCATGAATTGAATCATGAATTGAATCATGAATCATGAATCGAATCATGAATCAGGAATTGAATCATGAATCATGAATCATGAAATAAATCATGAATTGAATCACAAATCTTGAAATGAATCATTAATTTAATCATGAATCATGAATTAAATCATGAAACATGAATCATGAATCATGAATTGAATTATGAATCATGAATCGAATCATGAATCATGAATCATGAATTGAATCATGAATTGAATAATGAATCATGAATTGAATCATGAATCATGAATTGAATCATGAATTGAATCATGAATAATGAATCGAATCATGAATCAGGAATTGAATCATGAATCATGAATCATGAATCATGAATCATGAATTATAAATCATGAATCATGAATTGAATCATGAATCATTAATCATGAATTGAATCATGAATTGAATCATGAATCATGAATCGAATTATGAATCAGGAATTGAATCATGAATCATGAATCATGAATCATGAATTGAATCATGAATTGAATCATGAATCATGAATCGAATTATGAATCAGGAATTGAATCATGAATCATGAATCATGAATCATGAATTGAATCATGAATCATGAATTGTATCATGAAATGAATCATGAATTGAATCATGAATCATGAATTGAATCATGAATCGAATCATGAATCAGGAATTGAATCATGAATCATGAATCATGAATCATGAATTATAAATCATGAATCATGAATTGAATCATGAATCTTGAATCATGAATTGAATCATGAATCATGAATCGAATTATGAATCAGGAATTGAATCATGAATCATGAATCATGAATCATGAATCGAATCATGAATCATGAATCATAAATTAAATCATTAATCATGAACTGAATCATGAATTGAATCATGAATCATGAATCATGAAATGAATCATGAATCATGAATTCAATCATGAATCGAATCATGAATCGTGAATCGAATCATGAATCATGAATTGAATCATAAATCATGAATTGTATCATGAAATGAATCATGAATTGAATCATGAATCATGAATCGAATCATGAATCATGAATTGAAACATGAATCATGAATCAAATCATGAATCATGAATCATGAATTGAATCATGAATCATGAATTGAATCATGAATTGAATCATGAAATAAATCATGAATCATGAATTAAATCATGAATTATGAAATGAATCAATAATTGATTAATGAATTGAATGATGAATCATGAATTGAATCATGAATCATGATTCGTGAATTGAATCATGAATCGTGAATTGAATCATGAATCATGAATTGAATCATGAATCATGAATTATGAATCTTTTCATGAATCATGAATCATGAATCGAATCATGAATCATCAATCGAATCATGAATCATGAATCGAATCATGAATTGAATCATGAATCATGAATTGAATCATGAATCATGAATTATAAATCATGAATCAAATCATGGTTCATGAATCATGAATTGAATCATGAATCATGAATTGAAACATGAATTGAATCATGAATCATGAATCATGAAATGAATCATGAATTAAATCATGAAATGAATCATGAATCATGAATTGAATCATGAATTATGAAATGAATCATGAATTGAATCATGAATTGAGTCATGAATCATGAATTGAATTATGAATCATGAATTGAATCATGAATCATAGATTATGAATCTAATCATGAATCCTGAATTGAATCATGAATCATGAATCATGACTCGAATCATGAATCATGAATCAAATCATGAATCATGAATTAAATCATGAATTGAATCATGAATCATGAATCATGAAATGAATCATGAATCATGAATTCAATCATGAATCGAATCATGAATCGTGAATCGAATCATGAATCATGAATTAAATCATTAATCATGAATTGTATCATGAAATGAATCATGAATTGAATCATGAATCATGAATCGAATCATGAATCATGAATTGAAACATGAATCATGAATCAAATCATGAATCATGAATCATGAATTGAATCATGAATCATGAATTGAATCATGAATTGAATCATGAATCATAAATCATGAAATGAATCATGAATTAAATCATGAAATAAATCATGAATCATGAATTGAATCATGAATCATGAAATGAATCATTAATTGATTCATGAATTGAATGATGAATCATGAATTGAATTATGCATCATGAATCGAATCATGAATCATGAATCGTGAATCGTGAATTGAATCATGAATCATGAATTGAATCATGAATCATGAATTATGAATCTTTTCATGAATCATGAATCATGAATCATGAATCGAATCATGAATCATGAATCGAATCATGAATTGAATCATGAATCATGAATTGAATCATGAATCATGAATTATAAATCATGAATCCAATCATGAATCATGAATCATGAATTGAATCATGAATCATGAATTGAAACATGATATGAATCATGAATCATGAATCATGAAATGAATCATGAATTAAATCATGAAATGAATCATGAATCATGAATTATGAAATGAATCATGAACTGAATCATGAATTGAGTCATGAATCATGAATTGAATTATGAATCATGAATTGAATCATGAATCATGAATCATGACTCGAATCATGAATCATGAATTGAATCATGAATCATGAATTAAATCATGAATTGAATTATGAATCATGAATTGAATCATGAATTGAATTATAAATCATGAATCATGAATTATGAATTGAATCATAAATCATGAATCATGAACTAATTCATGAATTGAATCATGAATCATGAAATGAATCATGGATCGAATCATGAATCATGAATTGAATCATGAATCGAATCATGAATTATGAATTGAATCATGAATTGAATCATGAATCATGAATCATGAAATGAATCATGAATTGTGAATCGAATCATGAATCATGAATCGAATCATGAATAATGAATTGAATCAAGAATCATGAAATGATTAATGAATTGAATCATGAATCGAATCATGAATTGAATCATGTATCATGAATTGAATCATGAATCATGAATTATGAATCTAATCATGAATCATGAATTGAATCATGAAATGAATCATGAATTGAATCATGAATTGAATCATGAATCATGAATCGAATCATGAATCATGAATTGAATTATGAATCATGAATTGAATCATGAATTGAATTATAAATCATGAATTATGAATTATGAATTGAATCATAAATCATGAATCATGAACTAATTCATGAATTGAATCATGAATCATGAAATGAATCATGGATCGAATCATGAATCATGAATCGAATCATGAATCGAATCATGAATTATGAATTGAATCATGAATTGAATCATGAATCATGAATCATGAAATGAATCATGAATTGTGAATCGAATCATGAATCATGAATCGAATCATGAATCATGAATTGAATCAAGAATCATGAAATGATTAATGAATTGAATCATGAATCAAATCATGAATTGAATCATGTATCATGAATTGAATCATGAATCATGAATTATGAATCTAATCATGAATCATGAATCATGAATCATGAATTGAATCATGAAATGAATCATGAATTGAATCATGAATTGAATCATGAATCATGAATCGAATCATGAATCATGAATTGAATCATGAATCATGAATTGAATCATGAATCATGAATTATGAATCTAATCATGAATCATAAATTGAATCATGAATCATGAATTGAATCATGAATTGAATCATGAATCATGAATCGAATCATGAATTAAATCATGAATCATGAAATTAATCATGAATTGAATCATAAATTGAAGCATGAATCATGAATTGAATCATAAATTGAATCATGAATCATGAATTGAATCATGAACCATGAATCATGAATTGAATCATGAATCGAATCATGAATCATTAATCATGAATCATGAATCGAATCTTGAATCATGAATCGAATCATGAATTATGAATTGAATCATGGATTGAATCACGAATCATGAATCGTGAATTAAATCATGAATCATGAATCATGAATCGAATCATGAATCATGAATCATAAAAAAATCATGAATCATGAATTAAATCATGAATCTTGAATCGAATCATGAATCATGAATCGAATCATGAATCATGAATTGAATCATGAATCATTAATTGAATCATGATTAATTAACTGAATCATGAATTGAATCATGAATCATGAATCATGAATTGAATCATGAATCATGAATCGAATCATGAATTAAATCATGAATCATGAAATTAATCATGAATTGAATCATAAATTGAAGCATGAATCATGAATTGAATCATAAATTGAATCATGAATCATGAATTGAATCATGAACCATGAATCATGAATCATGAATTGAATCATGAATCGAATCATGAATCATTAATCATGAATCATGAATCGAATCTTGAATCATGAATCGAATCATGAATCATGAATTGAATCATGGATTGAATCACGAATCATGAATCGTGAATTAAATCATGAATCATGAATCATGAATCGAATCTTGAATCATGAATCATAAAAAAATCATGAATCATGAATTAAATCATGAATCTTGAATCGAATCATGAATCATGAATCGAATCATGAATCATGAATTGAATCATGAATCATTAATTGAATCATGATTAATGAACTGAATCATGAATTGAATCATGAATCATGAATCATGAATTGAATCATGAATCTTGAATCGAATCATGAATCATGAATCGAATCATGAATCATGAATCGAATCATGAATCATGAATTGAATCATGAATCATGAATTGAATCATTAAATGAATCATGAATTGAATCAAGAATCATAATTCGAATCATGAATCATGAATCGAATCATGAATCATGAATTGAATCATGAATCATGAATCGAATCATGAATCATGAATTGAATCATGAATCATGAATCATGAATCATGATTCATGAATAAAATCATTAATCATGAATCGTGAATTGAATCATGAATCATGAACTGAATCATGAATTGAATCATGAATCATGAATCATGAAATGAATCTTGAATCATGAATCGAATCATGAATCATGAATCGAATCATGAATTGAATCATGAATCATGAATTGAATCATGAATCATGAATTATAAATCATGAATCAAATCATGGTTCATGAATCATGAATTGAATCATGAATCATGAATTGAAACATGAATTGAATCATGAATCATGAATCATGAAATGAATCATGAATTAAATCATGAAATGAATCATGAATCATGAATTGAATCATGAATTATGAAATGAATCATGAATTGAATCATTAATTGAATCATGAATCATGAATTGAATTATGAATCATGAATTGAATCATGAATCATAGATTATGAATCTAATCATGAATCCTGAATTGAATCATGAATCTTGAATCATGAATTGAATCATGAATCATGAATCGAATTATGAATCAGGAATTGAATCATGAATCATGAATCATGAATCGAATCATGAATCATGAAACATAAATTAAATCATTAATCATGAACTGAATCATGAATTGAATCATGAATCATGAATCATGAAATGAATCATGAATCATGAATTCAATCATGAATCGAATCATGAATCGTGAATCGAATCATGAATCATGAATTGAATCATAAATCATGAATTGTATCATGAAATGAATCATGAATTGAATCATGAATCATGAATCGAATCATGAATCATGAATTGACACATGAATCATTAATCAAATCATTAATCATGAATCATGAATTGAATCATTAATCATGAATTGAATCATGAATTGAATCATGAATCATAAATCATGAAATGAATCATGAATTAAATCATGAAATAAATCATGAATCATGAATTAATCATGAATTATGAAATGAATCATTAATTGATTCATGAATTGAATGATGAATCATGAATTGAATCATGAATCATGATTCGTGAATTGAATCATGAATCATGAATCGTGAATTGAATCATGAATCATGAATTGAATCATGAATCATGAATTATGAATCTTTTCATGAATCATGAATCATGAATCGAATCATGAATCATGAATCGAATCATGAATTGAATCATGAATCATGAATTGAATCATGAATCATGAATTATAAATCATGAATCAAATCATGATTCATGAATCATGAATTGAATCATCAATCATGAATTGAAACATGAATTGAATCATGAATCATGAATCATGAAATGAATCATGAATTAAATCATGAAATGAATCATGAATCATGAATTGAATCATGAATTATGAAATGAATCATGAATTGAATCATGAATTGAGTCATGAATCATGAATTGAATCATGAATCATGAATCGAATCATGAATCATGAAATAAATCATGAATTGAATCATGAATCATGAATCATGAAATGAATCATGAATCATGAATTCAATCATGAATCGAATCATGAATCGTGAATCGAATCATGAATCATGAATTAAATCATTAATCATGAATTATATCATGAAATGAATCATGAATTGGATCATGAATCATGAATCGAATCATGAATCATGAATTGAAACATGAATCATGAATCAAATCATGAATCATGAATCATGAATTGAATCATGAATCATGAATTGAATCATGAATTGAATCATGAATCATAAATCATGAAATGAATCATGAATTAAATCATGAAATAAATCATGAATCATGAATTGAATCATGAATTATGAAATGAATCATTAATTGATTCATGAATTGAATGATGAATCATGAATTGAATTATGAATCATGAATCGAATCATGAATCATGAATCGTGAATTGAATCATGAATCATGAATTGAATCATGAATCATGAATTATGAATCTTTTCATGAATCATGAATCATGAATTCATTCATGAATCATGAATCATGAATCATGAATCGAATCATGAATCATGAATCGAATCATGAATTGAATCATGAATCATGAATTGAATCATGAATCATGAATTATAAATCATGAATCATGAATTATAAATCATGAATCAAATCGTGAATCATGAATCATGAATTGAAACATGAATCATGAATTGAAACATGACATGAATCATGAATCGAATCATGAATCATGAATCGAATCATGAATCATGAATTATAAATCATGAATTAAATCATGAATCATGAATCATGAATTGAATCATGAATCATGAATTGAAACATGATATGAATCATGAATCGAATCATGAATCATGAATTGAAACATGATATGAATCATGAATCGAATCATGAATCATGAATCATGAATTGAATCATGAATCATGAATCATGAATCGAATCATGAATTGAATAATGAATCTTGAAATGAATCATGAATCATAAATTGAATCATGAATAATGAATCGAATCATGAATCATGACTCGAATCATGAATCATGAATTATAAATCATGAATCATGAATTATAAATCATGAATCAAATCATGAATCATGAATCATGAATTGAATCATGAATCATGAATTGAAACATGACATGAATCATGAATCGAATCATGAATCATGAATCGAATCATGAATCATGAATTATAAATCATGAATCAAATCATGAATCATGAATCATGAATTGAATCATGAATCATGAATTGAAACATGATATGAATCATGAATCGAATCATGAATCATGAATTGAAACATGATATGAATCATGAATCGAATCATGAATCATGAATCATGAATTGAATCATGAATCATGAATCATGAATCGAATCATGAATTGAAA